>NW_011499930.1:262346-262857 GCF_000495115.2 Populus euphratica | reverse complement strand
TAATATAAACTCAATATGGACTTTAATGTTTATATCCTAAACAACTTGTTATTAACATGTCTTATCATTTTTATCTTATTAATTCTTAATACCTTACTTGTTAAATGATTAATCTAGATTTGTGTTGTATAACACTTGATACAACAAATGCTTGACACTTTCATAACCTAATCGTATGGTATAACCTATACCTGTGCTATGAAATGAATTTGATTTGTTGCTAATAAAAGTTAGCAACATGAATTCCTGACAATCTTTAAAAGTTTGGTGTTACTTAAATAAGATAATCAATATGATCATGTTAACAATTTATAATGAGCTATTAATGACAAATCATCCTATTAGAACTTCCTTTATGTGTAGTTTCCAGTTGAGTAATAAAAAGAGTTTATATTATACTTACTTGAAATACTATCAATGGATCCTCTAACTTTGATACTTTTTTTTTATTATTGTTTAATTCTCATATTAATCTTACATCTCAAAGTTCTTTTTAACTTATTATTGTTAT
>NW_011499930.1:260561-262269 GCF_000495115.2 Populus euphratica | reverse complement strand
TCAAGTTATTTATTACTTCGACACTTCTACACTTAGGAGAAGACATCAATATTTTGGTCCTATCAAGTTTTTGACACCATTATCGTGGATGTAAATTTTTATATAAATTATAATATTTATATCGTGGATGTAAATTCTTATATAAATTATAATATTTATTTTATTTTCTGTATTTACTTTTCTTGTATCTAACTTTGTTTTTTTGTTTTGTTTTCCTTTTGTTTGTTTTCTTCTTCCTTTTATTGTCTTCCTACATATGCATGAGAGTTTGGTCACATACATCAAGTGGTAGAGTTTGTAAGGTATCCTCAGTATTTTTCAGAAAATATGGTCGAAAAAGATAATCAATCACTTCATAATTAGAATAATGAGAATAACCGTATTCGAACATTTAGAGATTACAGGAATCCTACAAGAACAAGTACACCATCATGCATAGTTTCCCCCCTTGATGCATCTCATTTTAATTTTAAACTAGATATTATTCAACTTTTACCTTCTTTTGATGGCTTAGAATTAGAAAATTTATACTTGTATATAAGAGAATTTGAGGAGGTCTATAACACCTATAATAACTTAAATTATAGCATGAATATAATCAAATTAATACTCTTTTTCATTATAAGATAAAGCTAAAATATGGCTATAAAATTTGAGACCAAGATCCATTCGTGTTTGAGATGAAATGTAACAATAATTTTTAAAGAAGTTTTTTCCATCTCAGAGAACAAACTCTTTTAAAAGATAACTTATGGTTTTAAAATATGGAAATTGGTTTCATATTTTTATAAATGTTTAACACTTAGAGATAAAAAAAAATGGTTGAATTGATGTGTAATAGAACTTTTGAAGATAAAGACCATAATGAAACAATGGAGTACTTAGACTTGTTAGCTGAAAATGCTCAAAATTAGGACACCGCAGACACTTATGAGGCACCAGATACAACTCAACCTCATACATCTAGTAGAGGTATGTACAACTTTAAGGAAGATCATGACTTCCAAGCTAAATTTGCATCTCTAGCTAGAAAAATTGAGGCACTAGAATTAAAAAAGAATGGTCAATTAAAATTTATTCAAGACATTATGTGTCAAATCTATGAAACTAACAAACACTCAACCAATAATTGTCCAACTTTGCCTTCTTTTAGAGAATGCCTCCATGAACAAGCCCATGCTTTAAATAGTGTCTAAAGACTCAATCATAACCCATACTCGTAAATGGAGAACCTTGGTTGGAGAAATTATCCAAATTTCAGTTGTAAGAGTGATAACAATAATGCACAAACTTCATAAATTTCCATTTCAAGTATATCATAATTTCTAAAATTCTTATGGATATGCACCTCTTTATGCTCCATTTCCTAGAAGAAATATTGAGAAAATATTACATGTATTCATTGAAAAGCAGGAGATAATCAACACTTAAAATGCTCAAATCATGGCAAATCTAAAAGATGCTCTTACAAAACTAACATTTGCTCTTAGTTTTCAAGAGAAAGGTAAGTTTTCATCTCAACTATAGCAAAATTCCAATGGACAATACAATTCAAATGCAAGTAGTTTTGGAAGCCAATACATGGATCAAGTCAAATTAGTCATTACTTTTCACAGTGGTAAGGTTATTGAAAAACTCATTCTTGAACCTTGTGAGAAAGATGATGAGTTAATCTCTAAGGGTAAGGAAGGGTTGAATCTGAACATTG
>NW_011499930.1:257322-260512 GCF_000495115.2 Populus euphratica | reverse complement strand
AAAAGTCAATCACAACTCTAAAATCTTTGAAACTTTTTAAACAGATAAGGGTCAATATACCTTTATTGGATGCTATTAAATAGGTACCTTCTTAGGCTAAATTTTTAAAAAATCTGTGCACTGTGAAGAGAAAACTGAATGTGAAAAAGAAAACCTTTTTAGCCGAACAAGTAAGTGTCATTCTTTAGAATAATAATGCTTTGAAAAATAAAGACCCTAGTTGTCCTATAATTTCTTGCTATATTTGAGAACTTAAAATTAAAAGAGTTTTACTTGATCTTGGAGCTAGTATGAATTTACTTCCATATTTAGTTTTTCAAAGTCTCAATCTAGGTGAGTTAAAATCAACTTCTCTAACTTTCTTGCTAATAGATATGTAAAAATGCCTAGAGGAATAGTTGAAGATGTGTTAGCACAAGCCGATAAATTCATTTATCCTAATGATTTTATTGTCTTGGACACATAATCTATTGAAGCATGTAATTCATTTTTTGTCATTTTAAGACGTCCATTTCTTGTAACTTCTAATACATTGATTAATTATAGGAATGGATTGATGAAGCTATCTTTTGGAAACATAACATTGGAGATGGATATTTTCAACCTTTACAAGTAACTTAGAGATGATAATGATTTACAAGAAGTAGATCTTATAAAAGAATTAGTTTATGATCAACTTGAATCTACTTTGAGTAAAATTAAGTTTGATGAATATGAAGATTTACAAATGATTTATTTTTAGAAAGAAATCACAAATAAGAAAGGAACCGAAAATGTTGATGTGGATCTTTTGTCAAGAGTGATAATAGATTCGACATCTAAAATCATACCAATCGATGATTACTTTTTTAACAAATCCTTACTTTCTCTTAGATCAATGTCTTGGTTTGCTAATTTTGTTAATTTTTCTACTTTAGGATATTTGCCAACTCATTGAAGTATCTAAGATAAAAGAAAGTTCTTAAACGAAGTGAAGAACTTTTATTGGGATGATCCATATTTATTCAAATATTATCCTGATCAAATATTTTAAAGATGCATTCCTGAAAATAAGGTAAGTAATGTCATTAAATTTTATCATTTTGAGGCATGTGGGGGTAATTTCTTATCAAGAAAGATGATTGTAAACATATTATAAAGTGAATTTTACTAGCTCACCATATTCAAGGACTCATATACATTTTACAAAACTTGTGAATATTATTAAAAAATTGATATTGGTTAAAAAGTCTTACTTTATAGTTCTCGACTCCATTTATTTTCTGAAAAACTAAGACTAAGATGGAGTGGTCCTTTTATTGTCAAACATGTGTATCCATATAGGGCTTGTGATATTGAGAATCCAAAGAATGATAATGTTTTCAAGTCTTTCTCCAACTCCGGTCAAATAGCAGATAATAGCACTCTGTGACTCTTAAGTTAGTTATTTCAATTTTCCATGATAACTAATATTTGTGTATATATTTGTTCAATTCCTTGTTTTTTCTCTTTCCTTTGCATCTCTTTTCCCCTTTTCATCTAAAAAATGGACATCACTCTTGAAAAATTAAAAAAGTATTTTCCCGCTCTGCCTCAAAATACAATTATAAAATTTTATCGAGCTAGGTGAGCAAGATTAAGGTTGTTAATGAACAATGAAATTCCTGAAGATATTCTCTAGCTAATTAAAGCAAAGGTCTGATTATCAAGTGAGTCTTTAATTTTTTTTTATTTCATACATACTTGGGAAAGGTAAAAACACTTTTCCAAATAAACGTCGTGCAAAACAACTAAAAGTCTGCTTTTTTTTATTTCATACATACTTGGGAAAGGTAAAAACACTTTTCCAAATAAACGTCATGCAAAACAACTAAAAGTCTGTCACAGATGTGCTAGATGGACTTGTAATACAACGTGTCATTCTTTAGGAATGATATTTGTAAATCGTAAAGATAAAATACAATTTATTAAGGATGACTTGAGTAAAGGGTCTTCAGATAATCTTATATTGACTCTTGAGATGCATTTTAGTGGAGATGTGCATCGTGTAATTCATGATTTATGACTATAATTCCATAAAGAACATGCTCAACACAGTCTTGAGAATTTGACTAAAAAAGACCATATTTACTAGTTTTTAAGAAAAATGGATGGGAAGCTTATCCCTGATCCATAAAAGGTGTTGAAGTCATTCTTGGACGTAAAACTAAAGAAAGATGTGAGTCATAATCATAACTATAATTTAAGCCTTTGTTTGTAAAAACTTTATTTCTTTTGGTTTTATTATTGTGTTTTGTTATTTTTTATATTTGTTTAAGTGTGTTTCAGGATTATCAGTATTCGTTGTTTCAGGTGATGTCTTCTATACTCTATCTTTCTATCTTAGGACATTGAGAACAATGTCTCATTTTAGTTGGGGGGAAAGGGTGGTAGTTGATATTTAAAAAAAATAAATAAAACTTAATAACTATTTTTGCAATTATTAAAACCATTTGACAAAATTATTATTAGGATGACAAGGAAATTTATTGACTCTTGAGACGTATCTTGGTAAATATTTTTCAATGGTTATTTGTAATATTTATAACAAGGTCCATCACACACTTTGACACGACCAAAAGATTAATGTCTTCATTTATAACTAGGTCCATCACACACTTTGACACAACCAAAAGATTAATGTCTTCTCCTAAGGATAGGAGTATCGAAGTAATAAATAACCCGGTAAGATCGGGGTCGAACCACAGGGAGGTTAATTATAAGAATAAGAATAAGAAGTTAAAGAGGACTTTGAGATGAAAGATTAATGTGAAGATTAAACAATAAAAACACATATCAAGGTTAGAGGATCCACTAATGGTATTTCAAACAAGTATAGTATAAACTTTTTTTATTACTCAATTGGAACCACACACAAAGGAGATTCCAATGGGTTTATAAATGGTTAACATGATTACATTAGTTATCTTATTTGAATAATGCTAATACCTGTAGATGTTGTGAGGTATTCATAATTATAACTTATGTTAACAACAAATCAAGTTCCTTTCATGGTAGAAGTATTGGTTACTAATTAGTACTTAAAAGTATCTTTTTATCAAGGTTTTATATTATCATTTTACACTTGAAGTATCAATAACTCCTTAACTAAATCATGTTTTATAATAACATATCTAATAATATAAGATACCTTTAATTTGTGGTAAATGTT
>NW_011499930.1:239837-257035 GCF_000495115.2 Populus euphratica | reverse complement strand
TCAAGTCTAAATTGTAGCAACAACAAAGAAATCTGAATCTGTCTTACAACTCGAACACCATTTAGTGTTTGACCCATATCTGGAGTTCTAAAAGTCCAAATGATCTCAATTTTCTTTCCTGGAAATCTAAGATAATTTTCTAGAACTTTCATGTTTTCAAGTGGTTTCAATTCTGAAGTTATCAATAATGTTTTGGGCAGATAAGAGAAGATAAGGACTGTCACTAAGTCAAGAATTGCCCATCCACTTATCAATTAGTCATCAAATCAATAGTTCTTAATTTTGCCTAAAAAAAAAGGCATTTGCCATGCATTTAAGCATCTTAGTTTCTAGATCAAGATCATGCCCTTACTTTCTCTCTTTGTATTTTGTATTTTTTGTAATGTTTATGCTTTGCTTTCATTAATATCAAGTTTATGCCTTTCATTTCCTTTCCTTTACTTAGTTAACTTTTATCTTATTTATGTTCTTATTTTTTTTTATTTCATTATGTTTAGTTAAGTTTATTATGTCAAGGTAAGAACATAAATAAGATATAAGTTAAGTAAATAAAGAAAAAGAAATGAAAAGCATAAACAAGAGATTAATGAAAGCAAAACTTAAGCATTATAAAAAAAATATAAAGAAAGAGAGCTAGAACATGATCTTAATTTAAAAACCAAGATGCCTAAATATATAGCAAATGCCTTCTTTTATAGGTCAAAATTTGTAACTCTTGACTTGGTAACAATTCTTATCTTCTTGTTTACCAAAAAACATCATTGCTAATATCAAAATTTGAACAGACTTGAATCATGAAAGTTCTAGGAAATTGTCTCATCTTTCTAATAAAAAAAATTGAGGTTATTTGAATTTCTCAAGATATGGGCCGAATACTGAACAGTGTCTGGACTGTAGGACAAATTCAGACTTCTTCGTTGTTGCTATGATTTGAACTTCCAAACAGTAAAGTTGAGTCTTGTATTCCTATAAATATTTTAGGCCTATGCCTTAGCTTTCTATTTATATAAAACAGACCCAAATTCAAGTTTTACAGCTCCAGATATGACCCGATGACAATGTAGATAAGTTTGGTTTCGTAGCCTCCCTAACCTAAGCAATTAAGTCTGAAGGGGTGTTTTAATACCTAATACCCTACAGTTAACTGGCTTGGGAGCTATTAACCCAATGTTTGTTATATGGGTTAAGGAGAAAACTTAAGAAAATCAATCATTGCACTATCTGCTTATAAGTATCTACAATCATAGTTACTAAGCTCGTAGGGGTGTCTCAACACCTAATAGCCTAAGACCAACTAGTCTAGGAGTCATTAGCCGAAAGTTCGTTACATGAGTTAAAGATGTATTGTGTTTTAAATTATATATATATATATATATATATATATATAAAAGAAAAAAAATAATAATCTCAACCCAAGAATGTTAGCCTTAGAAAAACATTAGAATATAATATTGTTTTCTTCCAATAAAAGCCCCATCATCTACGTTTTTATATATGGAGCATATAAAAAGAAGGTTTATTAATATCTAATGTCAATAGTATAAAGCGGATATATAAATTTAATAAGAGTTTGTTTATATGGATAGATTAATGGAAGTTGAATTATTAATTTTCTTTTTGAAATTTGCAAATTATTTTTATATTTTAAAGCTTTGATTACTAAGGTCTAGTAATAGGCTGGTCAGGGGGTGTAATTAGTACTTAAAAGTGAATTCTTTTTCAAGATTTTATATCATTATTTTGCACTTGAAGTATCAATAACTCTTTAACTAGAGTATGTTTTATAATAACAAGTTTGATAATATAAGATACTTTTAATTTATGGTAAGTGTTCATTTTAAATGCAGGCCTATCACATAAATCAAAGGATTGATTGATGAGTTCAACTACTAAAATTGAGAAGACAAAGAGAAGGCTAAGTTTAGAAAAGAGATGCTGGTTGAATTTAAATTGAAACACCATTCGGTTATTGGATCATTACTAGAGCTTTATAACTTGGATTTAGGTCTGGTTTATATGGATCAAAAGCTAAGATATAGTTCTAAAACTTTAGTGAAGAGTTCAAGATTCAAAAGGATCGTTTTCAAGTTCAAATTGTAGCAACAACAGAGAAGTTAGAATATATCCTACAACTTAGACACTATTTAGTGTTCAACCTATATCTTAAGTTTTAAAAGTCCAAATGACCTCGTTCTTCTTTTGTTAGAAAGCTAAGATAATTCTCCAGTACTTTCATAGGACTATCTATTCAAATTTTGATGCTAGTAATGATGTTTTGGGACTATCTATTCAAATTTTGATGTTAGTAATGATGTTTTCTGTAGACAATAAGATAATAATTGTTACCAAGTCAATATGTGACCATCCACTTAACAATTAGTCATCAAATCAATATTTTTGAATTTTGACCTATAAAAAAAGCATTTGTTATGCCTTTAGGTATCTTGGTGTTTCAGATCAAGATCTTGCTCTTGCTCTCTTTATTTGTATTTTTTAATGTTCAAGTTTTATTCCATATTATATTTTTCTTAATCTCTTATATATGCTTTTCATTTTCGTTACTATACTTATATAATTATGTTTTTATCTCGTTTATACATGTTTCTTGTATTCATAATGTTTTGCTAAGTTTATTATGTCAAAGTGAAAATGTTATACTAATAGTGTAAGAATAAGTATAGTATAAATTCTATATGGACTTTAATGTTTGATACTAATGTGTTTTGTATTTATTATCTTACTCGCTCTTAATACCTTGCTTGTTAAATGGTTAATCTAGATTTATGTTGAACAATCCTTGGTACAACAAATACTTGGCACTTTCATAGCCCAACTATATAGTATAACCGACATCTGTGTAATGAAAGGAACTTGATTTGTTGTTAACATAAGTTATCATCATGAATACGTGACCATATTTATAATTTTTTGCATTACTGAAATAAGATAATTAATATAATCATTTTAATAACTTATAATCCGATTGGAACCTTCTTTGTATATGGTTTCCAGTTGAATAATAAAAATAGTTTATACTATATTGATTTGAAATACCATTAGTGGATCCTCTAACCTTGATAATTATTTTATATTTATTTAAATCCTTACATCAATATCACATTTCAAAACTCTTTTCAACTTTTTTTATGTTATTATCATTTATTTCTTTATTTATAGTTTATACAGTTGACCTCTTTGTGGTTCAATCCCGATTTTACTGGATTATTTATTACTTCGATACTTCTACACTTTGAATAAAATATCAATTTTTTGATTGTGTTAAGAAGATGCTGTGAAAAAGCTAAAGAGCTCTAACAAATCTAGGTGTTGGGGGGGCATGCCCAAATGAAGAACAAAAATGACCAAGTTAAAGTCAAAACAAATAAGGACGCCCTACTAAAGCAAGCAAAACGGGCAAATCAAATAGATATGAAAGAAAAGAAGATTGAAAGATATAATGACAGTGATCTTAAGTTTTTAAAACCTCAAAACACTCTTTGAACCTATAAATCCCTTTATTTCATAGCCAAGAGCCATAACTTCATCATGTGCCTGTAAAAATCATTTCAAATCAAGCAAGCAAACAAACTAAACCAATAAATGACGTCTCAAAATACAAAGAATTTTTTTCACAGAAATCATGACATTGCAAACAAAACTACTTGTTGTTATTTATGCTAATAAAATAAGTGCAAAAAAAGGATAAATTTTCTCTATAAAACTTTAAGGTTTTACTTGAGCCTTTTGCTTTGAAACCTATAAAATAGAAAATCACCTCAACATTTACCTTCCCCAATTTTAATTTGCTTGAATAAAAAAAATCAAATTATCCTTCTTCCTAAAGAAAGATTAAACCTCTAGGAATTGTAAGAAATCAAAAAACAATTATTATAAGCTTATATTGGATAAATTTTTATTTTTAAAATTTAAAAAAATAAAAAATAAAAATCATTTGATCTAAGAACAACCCCAACTTTGAGCTAATATTCCTTCTCAACCATCACCCTATCAATTCTCATCCAGAAACATATGAAAATTGCATTTTAGTGTTGAGTGACATCTCTTGGGGTTATGATCAAGTACACACTTTTGAAATTACATCTCATGATTTTGTTGCAACAATTGGACTTCAATGAGCGTGATCCTTAAAATCTGCAAGTTGATTCTAAAATAAGAAAGTGGTTTTCAAATAAAAAAGATCATTGACTGAGTTTGCAAGGGCATTGATAGAAATGACATTGACACTTTTTATAAGTCATCCTTGAAAAGTTAAGCAATTAGAAGGCAATGTAATAGATCCTAAGAGGGATAACAAACAATACCTAGGTTAACTGAGGGGCAAACAAGCACATAATCAAATGATGATTATGTGAAATCCATTAAAACTATAAACAACATTTGGTAATGACAAATGCCTTTTGATGAAAGATAAGAGAATGGGCATAACTAGATTATCTAAGGATAATATTGCTCAATGATAATATATGATTCAACAAACTTCATTAGCGGTTGAGAGTAATGCTACACTTGGAAGCATCTTCATGTCTAAAAAACTAGTTCACCCTTTAAAATATGGCTATGATACATGAAAAATGTTATCATATGAAAGCATCAATTGGGGAAAATTTACAATAATCATTAATAAACCAGATGATTTGAAGAACTCCTTTAGAAAATGAGAGTAATGGAGCGTTGCTTCTCCATCAAAATGAGTGGGTAATGGCACAAGATTACTAATGTTAGAGACACCATTTGACTAGAAAGGCGACATCATATTTGTTAGTTAAGAGTGATTAACTAAGTAGAGCTTTATTTATTGTCTAAAAACCTAAGTTGTGCAACAAAGAAGAAATCAAGCATAATTAATCATGTAGGAAAAACCCAAGAAGACTAATATAATAAAGAGGCAATCAAACAGATGGGCAAAACTCAAGTGGACTAAAGATTTAAGCTAAGCAACCAAAATGTCAAATCAGTGGTAGTAAACCTTTCTACCAATCAGAGGATGATTTGGAAAAAAAAATGGTTTATATTTCCAACCAAGTAAGGATACTTGTATGCCATCTAATTCCCAAATCATTGTATAATATTTTTATAGAAATTACACAAGAAATAATCATTAATGAAGTCTATCAAAACTCCAACAAATGGAAACTCAGCAAGGTTTTAAGCCGAGTAAGTCTCGATTTGATTTTCATAGCCAACAAGGGTTCAACAAAGAAGGAATACAATAAAGTTTCAAATTTTAGCAAGGATCAAGATAATCATAAGCCTACCGAGGTTTAGCAATAAATAGTCCAACAAGACTTCAGCAAAAAGAACTCAGCAAGGTTTTAAGCCTAGTAAGGCTTACATAAATTAAAAATCCAATAAGGTTTTTGACAAAAACAAAAGAGTCCAGCAAGACTCCAACAAAGAAGACCCAGTAAGGTTTTGAGCCTAGTAAGGTTCTCAGCGATTAAAAAGCTGATATGGTTTTTCATAAAGAAAAAGTCCAACAAAACTTTAGCAAAAAGACTTGATAAGGTTCTGAGCCCAACTAGGCTCCCAATGATTAAAAACCCATCAAAGATTTTACAAAGAAAGAGTCTAGTAAGACTCTATAAAAAAAAAAAACTCGACAAGGTTTTGAGCCTAGTAGCTTCCCAACATATAACAAGAAATCTAGCATGAAAAAATCAAAAAAGAAAATCTCCATTCAACTTTACCATTAAGAAGGATAAGTGTTAGCTCTGTAATTAAGAAACATCAAGAAATCTAACACTACTACTAGGAAAGGAAATTTCAAACCTGTCATCAAGAAATTAACTCTGCAATTTGGAATTCTTACTTTGCCATCAAGAAGTTTTAGACTCAATCATGCAATTAAGACATCTCTAGCCAAATCCTCTTATCAAGTAAGTTATTTTTTACCTGAGCAGATCACTCATTACAATGATACTATTTTGAAAAATCTTTATGTTTTTCACCTTGACAGGTCGCCTATAATAATTTGACAATTTTAAAAAAATCTTTAAATTTTTCACTTGTACAGGTCACCCGTTACAATAAGATTATTTTGAAAAATCTTTGTATTTTTTACGTGGGCAAATCGCCCATTACAATAAAACCATGTTGGAAAATTTTTGTATTTTTCACATAAACAGATCGTCCATGGCAATTTTACTATTTGGAAAAAAACGTATACTTTTTACCAGTGAAGGTTACCAATAACAATAAGATTATTTGGGAAAATCTTTGTATTTTTCACCTAGAAAGGTCGTTTATGACAATTTGACCATTTTAAAAATCTTTGAATTTTACCAATAGGCTGGCTGTCTTATACAATTATATCATTTTAAAAAATCTTTTAGTTTTTAAGAAACATCATCCTTTTCTTTACAAATCCTATCTCTTTTCTTTTATGTGTGCCTTTATGCCCTCATCACCCATATAATCCTCTTTTGAGCTCCATCTTTTTTCCTTTTGAATGTGTTTTTAAGCCCTCATTTCCTAGAAAGTACACATTTGAGCCATATCTTTTTCTTTTGAGTGTGTCTTTGAGCTCCTATTCCTAGATAATACATCTTTGAGTCCTATCCTTTTTATTTTAAGTGTGCATTTAAGCCCTTGTCTCCTAGATGGTGCGTCTGCAAGCCCTATTTATCTCTTTTGAGTGCCTTTAAGCCCTTATTTCCTAGATAGTGCTCTTTTGAGCTCTATTTTGTTTTTCCTTTTAAATGCGTCTTTAAGCCTTATCTCTTTTCTTTTGAGTATGCATTTAAGCTTTTATCTCCCAGATAGTGCGTCTTTGAGCCCTATCTTTTATCTTTTAAGTGTGCATTTAGCCCTCGTCTCTTAGATAGTGCCCCTGCAAGCCCTATTTATCCCTTTTGAGTACTCTTTCAAGCCTTTACTACTAAAACTTTTGTTAAAGATTTGTCAATCTCCAAGGTATCTATGGGTATCTCAAAATTTTAGAAGGATTGATTATTTCTTGATTTAGTAAATTCACATTCTTTTATTTTTTTTCTTTACAAGCTTACTACTTAAAATCTCTTATTAGACCTTCTGTTGTAATTGTAAAAAAAAGACAACTGTCATAATCCAAAATTTGACCCTTTTTTTTTCTAATAATTTCAAAATACAAAAAAAAAAACAAATATATTCTTGATGTATTTGTGTATTTTTCAACACTTTTGGTGTTATTTTCAAAAATCATTGATTTTTTTCATCGAGTTGACATTGACATTGTCTTTTAAAAAAATCAAAAAAATAAAAAATATTTGGACAAGGATCAAAATGCAAAAAAGAAAAAGAAAATGAGGGACCGAAGCATTTTTTAGTTGCTTGAGGACCCTGAAAAGAAAATGAGGGACCAAAGCATTTTTTAGTTGCTTGAGGACCCTGTAATTAGGGAAGAAGATAAAATTTTACACTTATAAATATATGGTATTCTTACACAACAAAAAAAAAATTAATTAAAAAACAATAAAAAAAACCCTATAGCAACCCTATATTGTTTTTTTTAAAAAAAAAACCCTAAACTTCTAAATTCAGCCATCAACTACATTCAAGAAAAAACAAGCTCCCTTACTCTTCGCTCTCCCCGTGAGAAATGAAAGCAAAGAGCAAACAAAATTCATTCTCTTCCTATGAAATGAAAGCAAAGAGCACCAAAAAAAAAAAAAAACACAAGACAACCTTCTTCCCTGGACCCGCTACCTCTCTTTTCGTTCCTTCAGACCAGCAACCACGCAATCACCCATGTTCAGTAGCCGTCCCCCAAACGCCATTTTTCTGACTTCGTCTAACAACACGTTAGTAATACGTATGTTTCTTTTGTGTGTTGCGAGTTAAGCTTTCTTGGTGGGGCCTGCATTTCTCCTGAGAGTGGAAACTACATAAAAGTAATACGTATGATTTTGAAAAAAATGATGAGTCACGTGCAAGGATTTTAGAAGGATGTGGTGCCATATAATTTTATAGACAATTTGTGGGTTCCTTATTCATTCATGAAACTACAATTTCTTTTTTAGCCTTGCGTGTGCTTTTATTTGAGATTACGCAGTACCTCAAACGCAAATATTTAAAATTAAAAATAAACAGTGCCTTAAAAGATTGCTAAATAGATTGAGAAGATAAAGCTAAAATCAAACCGCTTTATTCATGAGACGTTCAAAGTTCAAAACTTTTTAAGTTGGTCCCTCAGAAGGAGGAGCAGGCTGTTTATTATATGCTGATTCGTATAACAAATCACTATAATGGTGCCTAAATAAATTCCCGTGACATGCTGACTATATTTCTTAGATCCTCGATCTATATTTCGAGCTATATCCTAAGCTTCATGAGCAACCCTGGCAGTCATGGCTTCGTACTTGCAGATTTGGTCCAAGTTTTTCGCCCAGATTGAGTGAGATATGCATTTTGTTTAAGAAGTTATGCTATCTTCTTCTCGCATCACCCTTTAACCGCTTCTAACTCTTCTTCAGCGTGCTTGGATTTACTACGTTGAGCTTCATTTTCTTGTACTTATTTTCCTTGAGTTCTCTTTTAGCTGGTCCATATGTTTTGTTAAAACATTCATCCTAACTTGCATATTCCTTTATTTGGCTGACTCTGCAGAAAATTTCTCCTTTTCTTGGCAAAGTTTTGCAATGAGCTCAATCAACTCTTGATTTTGTTCTTTTAGTATTATCTTCTTCACCTTTCAACGTCACACTTGTCCCAAATGTTGTTTCTTTCATTTGAGTAGCTCTATTTCCTTGCCCATGCCTAGCTTTCCACGGTCATCTTCAATCTTATGCTTTTATGAGTCACCTCAGCCATCTTAGTTTTGAGTTTTTCATGAAGAATTTTGTTGCACCATTATGCTTTTTCCCTCTAAATCTTGGAAGTTGTACGCAGCTAGCTATGCTTCTTCGTGAAATCCCATATAGCTTGGGCAGGATATGAGGAGCCAATCCCATTTCTTTCATGCTATTTTTTATATCCTCTCATAGTTTGTGGTTAAAGATCAAGGGATTTTTGCTTCATAAAGGTCCTCCCACTCCACGCAGTCTTAGCCAGCTCTAAATCAAGGGATTTTTGCTCTCTATACTATTTGATCTGACTTCATATCTTGGTATGCACCTTCCCATTTTTCTAAGATCATATCTGCTCAATGATAGCAATAAAAGTCTTGAATGATACTCCTTTCCCTAAGCCAACCAAGAGAGAATGCAGATATAGTAGGCCTTATATTATAAACCAGGCCTCTGAATATAGTTTAGAATTTAGATGGATTATAAAAAGATTGCCTATACAGGATTAGCATTTTAGGTATGGACTTGAACCAGGATATTTGTAGTCTCATAGTCTATTGGATTGGTATATGCAGCGAACAAAACCAATCCAAAGATCCCTAGAGCAATGATCCTCGACCATCCCTTATTCGCATCCTTGTTACTCAACTTTTTGTCAAATTTAGACTCTCTCATTATAACCATAACCATCCTCTAGTTTCTCCTCGTATGTGAGGCTTAAGTGTAGTAACTTTCAAACACAATTGAACTTCCAATCGTTGTGGTGCTTGTTCACTAGGATAGTAAGTGTAGTTTTGATACAATAGCTTTGGAGACTCTAACAGTGGTTGGTATTCTTCCATAGTAGGAGTGAGATTATTTGAACCGAAAGTGAAGCAAAGATAGTTTATGTTCCAATAAGAAACCATTTCTAGGACAGCATCATCTTCCACAGGAACTCTAGACAATTCAGTCACTCAACCGTAGCACTTCTCAAATGCTCTATATGATCATGTTTGCTCAATCTCTCTAGATATGGTCTATAGTTGGGACATGTCGTTGGTCTTGTAGTGATTTTTAACGTGGATGGCACATGATTTTCATGATTCGGCAATCTCTTTCTTGCTGTTAGATGTCAAAGAATCATCTCAACCCAATAGCTTAAGCTGTTAGGTAAGGTCCCAAGATATAATTTATATTATTCTCTAACAAAACCTCTCAAGTGAAAGCTTTTTGGGCTTGAAACTTGCATAGGTCCACATTACCTTGTGGTTGATTTTTATCAAATAAATAGAAGTGGTGAAATCCAAACTCGTGACCACTTGGTCATTAAGGCTCTGATACCATGTTAAAGAACCATCTCACCTAAAATCTTAAGCTGTCAGGTAAGGTTGCAAGATATAATTTATATTATTCTCTAACATTAGAGAGTTTCAGTTTTAATGACAATTGCGTCAATGGGTACTTCCTTGGTAGTCATATTCATCTTTAGCACCATCATATTAGGAATCCAAAAGACATGCTCTTGTTAAGTTGAGTGTTGTAAAAAAAAAAAGTGAGAGAAAAAACGTAATAATATGGCTTGTAAAATGCATGGACAACATGCTTCATTATTTATAGGTAACTTGAAGGAAGGTTCTAAGTTCAACTAAGGACGATTAAGGCAAGGTTAGCTAATCCTAACTTCGTTAAAGGTTCCCATT
Organism: Populus euphratica; assembly: GCF_000495115.2. Classification (NCBI taxonomy): domain Eukaryota; kingdom Viridiplantae; phylum Streptophyta; class Magnoliopsida; order Malpighiales; family Salicaceae; genus Populus; species Populus euphratica. The sequence goes on along the minus strand of NW_011499930.1, from coordinate 246,570 downwards.
CAAGTTCAACCATGGTGGGTGATACTTGAAACTCTGCTTCTTCAAAACTCCAAGGTAGACTGGGGTGGAAGCCTTTCTGCTTCATAAATTGTTCGTTGTTGTACCTTTTCTTCTTAGTTGATTTTGAGGTCTTCTAGTATGATAGCTATAAGGAAGTTCTAGGTGATTATAGATTGGTTAAGAAGTTGGGGATTCTTGCAAAAAAGATGAGATAGTGGAACAAATCTACTTTCAATGATCAGAACTTAAAACTTGTAGACATTCAGAATGTCATTACAACCTTCAAAGATTTAAGTGAGGTGCGTCCCTCATTTGCTATTGAAAAAACAAAGCTTTAGGTTGGCAAGAAGGTTGAGGATATCTAGAGGCAGGAATCTTGCCAAAACTGGTGCAAAATAGGAGATAAAAATACTCATTTCTTCTACTTATCGACAAGTTTAAGGAAATGTCATAACCATGTTAGTAAGATCAAGCAGAATGGTAAATACCTAGTCTCTTTAAACAACATCAAAGAGGATGTTGTTAACTTCTACTTCACTTTGTTTGCCAAGTCAAAATGCAGAAGAATTGAACTAGGAGGCTCGAGGTTCAATAAAATTTCAAAGGCTAGCTCAGTTTTGTTAAAAAGACCTCCTATAATGGAGGAAGTGAAGCAAACCATGTGGGACTGTGGTGATTTAAAAGCTCCTGGTTTTGATGGGTACACCTTCTTCTTCTATAGAAAGGTATGGAACCTTATCAGCTCAGATATCTTTATGACGATCAATTTTTTTTTTAGAACTCGTAAATTACTCAAGGGTATCAACTCTTTCTTTATGACTTTGATTCCAAAGACTAAGGGGTTGAGCAAATTCTCCCAATTTCATCCTATTAGTTTGATACACGAGTTGCATAAAATAGTGGCAAAGCTCTTGTCCACTGGGCTATGAAGTGTTCTGTTAGATATGATCAGTGTAAACCAGTTAGTTTTTATTATTGGGTGTTAGATTTTAGATGGTTATATGATAGAAAACAAGGTTGTCCATGGTATTTATAGCAAGAAAGAGCATCTTATTAAGAGTAGATTTTCATAAAGCCTTTAACTTGATTTAGTGGGAGCATATTGATGCTACCATGAGTTATATGGGTTTTGGCTCTTACTAGAGGAAATTTATTTTTAAATGATTGTCCAGCTCTAAATTGGTCATCTTGATAAACGACTTTTTTAACAGAGAATTCAATTTGGAGAGGAGTCTCAGGCAAAGGGACCCTCTCTCTCCTTTTTTATTTGACATAGCAGTTTAAGGGTTGATAGTTTTATTCAATAAGACATCAAATTCAGGTTATTTCAAGGGCTTGTAGACTTCTCTAGAACATCACATAACTCATTTTCCATAATCATAGCAAAGTTCAGTACATGAAAAGGGAAGTTTCTGAGCATGTCTGGGAGGATATGTCTGATCAAATTAGTTTTAAGCCTTTTGCTTTTGTTTTAAATGTTTATTTTTCCTATGCCAAAGGGTATTACCAAAGCCATCTCTTTTATCAATCGCTATTTTATTTGGAAGGGTATTTTAAATTCACATTGAATATGTAAGGTAGCTTGGTAGAATGTCATCAAAAGTAAACCCCTTGGTGGTCTCGGGCTAGGATTTCTCCATAATAAAAATTTAGCTTTGTTTTTTAAATAGTTATGGAATCTTGATAAAGGAGTTGTAGGAGGTTAGCAAGACCTTATCCTTTGAAAATATCAACCTAAATTTACAAATGGGCTTCCTGTGTTTTATCCCCGTATTGGATGACATGGCATGGTTTTAGTTATCTTTTTAAATGAAAGCATAGTCATTCCTCTCCAATCCAATGTCGGGTTCAAGGTAGGTGATAGGAGAAATATCAGGTTTTGGACTAACTCTTAGTTAGGCTCTACAACCCTTCTTCAGCCCTTGTTTCTCAGACTTTATAACCTCTTCATCCAATAATCAATAAGCGTTGTAGATGTATATAGCCTGATCGATTCTTCATTCAACCTATCTTCTATAAGATCTCTTTAACCCCGTGAACTCTATATGCGGGAAAGCTTAATTATAGAGGTGAAGCATAGTTTGGTTTTCTCTAAAGATGAAGATAATAAGAGATGGAAATTCTATAACTATGATATTTATTCAGTTCACTCAGTTGATCCTTCCTCCCTTGTTATGCTCTAGAAAGGGTTTATCCCTAAAAAAATGGACATGTTCATGTAGCTTCTATTAAATGACAATCTTAGTACAAAATATTTTTTAACTGAGATGAAGATTATTATTTATAAGGAAGCTCTTTGTTTTTTTAGCTGCAAGAAAATTGAGACTATACATTATCTTTTCCATCCATGTCCTATAACATGATTTCTCCGGGATAAATTCTTGAATTGGTTTAGGTGTTTAGGCTACCTATCTAAAAACTTAAATTATAACATTTAGAAATAATTTGACTAAGTCAAAAAAAAATTTTAGCATCATGTCATTATCCTTTTTTATAAAACATTGTAATGGTCTATTTAAATAGTGCACAACCATTTATTATTCGAGTCCAAGGCTTTAGATTAGTACGGGATTTTTTACCACACATTTCACTGTTTGGCCTTTTGATTAAATTCCACAGTTAAAAAATTTAGCTACACGTGTTCTGATTTTTTTAGAAATTTTGAATGTGTCATAAATTGAACTAATTAGTTGGGTTTCTTGTTATCTTGCCTTTTCAGGTTCCCTTGTATTCTCCCTTTTTCTTAGAAATTTTGAATGTGTATCTTGTTATCTTGCTTTTTCAGGTTCCCTTGTATTCTCCCTTTTCTTTCAGCCCCTTTTACTTGATGGGGCTGTTTTTTATGTAATTCTCTCAGTTAATATATATATAAAAGAAAGTGTAAGGTAGTGTGCCTTCGAAAAGCCTTGCTCGTGAAAACAAATTTCTCATCTAAGTGGAGTGCATGAGTTCCGGGGCCATCGTCCCTCGAATACCACCTCTCTCTCCATTTAATCATAGGTTCATGGACCAAAGTGTGTGCGGGTTATCAAATTTAACAGGTGTGATGTTAAATGCATGATGAACAATTAAGATGGAAAAAAAAAAAAGAAGGCACATTATAAGCAAATCCATACCATCAAAAGAAAATTATTCCCATAAATAATAGAAAAAAATTCAGGCCTAACCCCTTTTACTTTTTTAGTGGAGTCATTCATGGGAGAATCATTTAAATTATTCTTGTTAATTATGATCTTTAATATATTTTTAAATTTAAGATCAATGATTTCTAAAAATACACATTTTAAAAAAAATATATGGTTAACATTAAAATCTATGTTACAAAATTAATTGAAGTTGAGTTTTGTGTCATGTTAATTAATTAAACTTCAAGTCTACTCTAAAAAAAATTAGAAAACCTAAATCTAAAGTATATTAACAAGAAAAACTCTTTACCTTAGAATTCTTGCACTTTTAATTTAACCCATGTCTAAATAAAAAGTTTTCCAATTCAATTTTTTAGCTTATAAATAGATATCATACAGATTTTAAATTAACATGAATGAGAATAAAACTTTCAGCTTCGTACCAATTAAATTTTGATTAAATCAAAAGAGGGTTTGATTGCAACAATTAAAAAGTCTAGGGTGAATTTGTAATTACAAGATAAATTACATCAAGGAAGATTACAAAAACCTGTCTTGACAAACAGATCCAAAGCTTACTTGCACATCTAAGAGCTCATCGGTGATCGGAATTGGGTGGTTATATTGTAGATTTGGTGAACAAGAGAAAGTGCGACAGGCCTTGGATGGTTCAACTGTATAAGGAGAGTTATACATATATATCATACAAAAAGTAACGTGAATTGAAATAGTGTAATTGCTGGAGTGTATTTGATATTAAAGGAATAGTTAGAAAAAAAATAACTAGTATAAGTTTTGATAAGGTTGGAGGCTATGAAAAGTCAGCACCTAGTGTTGGAGCTACCTATGCAAGAGCAATTGGTGCTTAGGCTAATTAGACTTTGTGTGGGGGTAGGCTAGCGCCATATGGTGCATAGGTGACCCTCCTTTTATGCGGGGCAGATACAAGCGCCACCTATTACTTGGTCGGATCCATTACATAGTGCAGACTCCAACACCATTGTCACTTGGATATTGGCAAAAGGTCCTATTGATTATAGCAGCTTCAATGTCACGTGTGGTGCTGAGGAAAACCCGAGCGCCACTTGGCGCTAGGGCTAATCCAATGCTTTGGACAGATCCTAGCGTCACCTGACGCTTGGATCTTGGAAAAATGCTTAATTGGCTATGGCAGCCCTGCTCAGGTTCGGATGCGTCCACACACGATCATATATATGTTATAAATATTTTTCTTTTTAATTTAAAGTATTCATATAAAAATAATAAATATTATTATTTTTATTATAATTAATATTATTAATAAAATAATTAATAAATTTGAAAAAATATTAATAATATTTAAAAACTATTATTTGCATTATAATTGTTTTTGTTTTTATTATAATTAAAAATATTAATATTACAAATAGTATTATTTATATTTTGATTATTTTACAATCTCATGTGGACATGAAGGAGTCCTCGTCCAACCCCTAGGTGGGCGTGGACACTTGCATGCCCAATCTCAAGTTAAGCCTGAATGCAATTACACTCAATTCTTAGATGAGCGTGGACACTTCCTCCCTAAGACCCAAACATCACCTAACGTTTGAGCTGCTCTAGTACGCAAGGCAAATCCTAGCATCACTTGGCACTTGGATCTTGGCAAAAGGCGTAATTGGCTATGGTAGCCCCAGCACCATCTGGTGCTTGGCCACCCGAGGTCCAACTAGTGCTTGGGCACCCCCGGGTGATTTCAATGTGAGGGTCAGACCTAAGCGTCATCTGGCGCATGGGTCTTAACAAAAAACCTGATTAACTATGCAGTCCAACCGTCATATAGTGCAAGGACAGACTAAATGCCACATGATGCTTTTCATTGTTATTATAATATTATTACTTATAATAAAAATAGTATTATTTATACCATAATTGATAATATTTTTAGTATTCATACTATTAATTATAAATAAAATAATAATATTTATAGCATATATAATACTATTTTTATATGAATATTTTAAATTTTAATAACAATAATAATATTTTTTTTAACTCAAATACTATTCATTATACAAATAAAAATATTTTTAATTATAATAAAAATTAAAATATTTAAAATATTAATCAAGACCCAATAGAATTGAATAATGCCAAACCCATTAAACTGGGTATATGACGCTGGACTCAAGACAATCGAATCCTACCTCATACCCAGGATAATTAGGTCCTTTACTATAATTCATGTATCATGTGACACATGGCACACTCGAGCGCCACCTGGCCTTGGATCTTGATAAAAGACTTGATTATTTATGACAACCCCAAGTTGCATCCAGACTCATCCGCATCTAATCCTAAGTTGGGTTCTTGAAATTATTATTCAAAGTGTTCTTATCAAAATTATTATTATTTATCTTATAAATATATATTATTACTTTTATTATAACTTGAAGCATTGATAATCATCCTTGAAATTCTTAATATAATTATTTATGTTATGAATATAATTATTTTTATTATAATTAATAGTGTGAATATTAAAAAATATTATCATTTGTGTTCTAATTATTATTATTTTTATTATAAATGATATTACTAATAAAATTATAAATAAATTTTAAAAACACATTATTAATATAAAAATATTATTTTTGTTATAATTATTTTTATTTTTATTATGATTAAAATTATTAATATTAAAAATAGTATTATTTGTATTGTAATTATTTTTATTTTTATTATAATTAAAAGTCTGGGCGCTTCCACGTCCAACCCTAAATGAGGCTAGACATAACCATGCTCAAACCCAAGATGAGTTTGGACACATCTACGCTCAACCCCAAACCAAGTTAGGTCTGGACGTGTTCACACCAAACTTGAAGCGCTAAACCATGCTCACATCCAAGTTGGGTCTGGACGCGTCGCGCCCAACCCCAAGGTGGGCGTCGAGGATCCACACCTACCTCCGATTTGAGTTTGGACGTGTACACGCTTATTCACATGTGTTAATATAATAATATGTGTTATAAATATTATTTTTTCTTTTATAATTCAAAGTGTTCAGATAAAAATAGTATTATTTATGTTATAAATATTATTATTTTTATTATAACTCAAAGTGTTGTCATCCTTGAAATTCTTAATATAATTATTTATGTTATAAATATTATTATTTTTATTATAACTCAAAGTGTTGTCATCCTTGAAATTCTTAATATAATTATTTATGTTATAAATTGTTTTTATTATAATTAAAAGTCTGGGCGCTTCCACGTTCAACCCTAAATGAGGCTAGACATAACCATGCTCAAACTCAAGGTGAGTTTGGACACATCTACGCTCAACTCCAAACCAAGTTAAGTCTGGACGTGTTCACACCAAACTTGAAGCGCTAAACCATGCCCACATCCAAGTTGGGTCTGGACGCGTAGCGCCCAACCCCAAGGTAGGCGTCGAGGATCCACACCCACCTCCAATTTGAGTTTGGACGTGTCCACGCTTATTCACATGTGTTAATATAATAATATATGTTATAAATATTATTTTTTCTTTTATAATTCAAAGTGTTCAGATAAAAATAGTATTATTTATGTTATAAATATTATTATTTTTATTATAACTCAAAG
>NW_011499930.1:207739-239794 GCF_000495115.2 Populus euphratica | reverse complement strand
AAAATCCCTTTGGAAAAAAAAATAATAGAACTGCCATCAATGAGAATTTTTGTCTTTCACAATGTTTTTCTTTTTTTGTAATTATTAGGTATGTTGAGGGGTAATATATTATTTGACTAAATACAAAAAATAATAAAAATAAAATAAAATAAAATGCACAACGACCAAAATGCGAGGAAAAAAAATGCTATTAAAAACTTAAACTACTCATGTATCCCGAATGTAGAATAGATATATATATATATAAAAATGTATCTTAATTAATTAAAAAATAATTTTTATTGTTGATATTTACAAACTTTAAATTTGATACCGTTCTCATATATAAGCGTGATAAAAATATAAATAAAAGTCATATTATCAATTAGCACACATATTTTCTTTCATAAAAAATAATATCCAGCTACAGAAAATATGCTTTTATTTAAAAAAAAAAATTCATGAGTTGGGTCGTACACTTAATTGAGTTAAATAAGTTACTTTTATTTTAATTAAATGATAGAAAAAAAAATATACAATGATATTAGATAGGCAAATGTTTTCTCTAAGAAGGTGATCGTGATCACTTGAAATTTTTTTTTTTTCAAAAAACAATAAATAATGGAGCTCAATTCTCAACCCATTAAATGCAGAAGGATGAAATCAGTTAGAAAAAGATTTAAAAATTCAATCATTTTTAGTTCGAGGTAGCATGATAAACTTGTAATCTTGAAAATTAAAATTGATTGAACTTAGGTTATCTCACTAAACTTCTTACCCAGATCATGTGATTGAAATAACTTGATAGAAAAAAATTAAAAAATTAATTTTTTAAAATGTCAACCCATATTAACTTTTTAAATCCGTGAGTCGAAGCATCTGAAAAAATTATCAAACTTAATTATCAATCAATCAAATATTAAAACATAAAATTGAAGAAATAATCTCAATTATACAAAAGAATTAAAAAATAAAAATTAGAAAAATGAGTATCAAACTTTTAATAGAAAATATATTTTTATATTTTAATGAATGGTGAAATTGAAAACAAAAATTAATTTAGAAAAAGAGCAAAAAAAAAATCAAAAAAATAAAGATCAAAATTAACATATAAAATCAAACCAAATTTTTTAATAAAGAGTGAAATTGAAAAGAAAAATAACATTAACAAAATAAAAAATAAAAAATAAAAATAAAATTGATAAAAATAATATACCATAATTTTTGATTGAAGGATAAAATTAAAAATATTAAAAACTTTTACAAAAGAGCTAAGAAAAAAATTAAAAATAAAAAAGAATAAGAATCAAATTAGAAAAAAATAATATAGGAACAACTGAGATTAAAAAATAAGATTTAAAATAATTAAAATATTTATAAAAATACCAATACCAAAAATTAGAAAACAAAAAAATAAGGATGGACTTTTAAATGCAAAGAACATAGAGGGCCAAGTTGTCATTTTGAGGAAAGGAGAAAGAAAAAAAGAATAAGAAAAAGAAAGTTATTACAAATCAGCCACTTAGAGAAAATACCCATCACCTCCAAAAAAAAAAAAGAACACGAAGATGTTTTTAATGACATAATATGATGACATTTTTTGTAGCTAAAATGCATCACACGTGCTTTCTAAAAAGCACCTCTCAATAGTACATGCTAACACCTTGTTTCTTAATTGTCTTTTAATTTTGTTAAATGATCTGATTGCCCCTCCACTTATCTTATAATAATAATAAAAAAAACCTTTGAAAAAAAGATAAAAAGCCTATTGAGGTCAATTTTATTTTTTAGTTTTTAAGGACATTTTGATCATTTTATTTAACATATAGTGAAATACTATATAATAATTATATAAATATTATTATGAAAATATAAAAGTATCATTTAACTGTAATTTTATTTTATTTTTATTTTAATAATATTTTAGTTGTTTTAATGTGCAATTGAAATGAACAAAAAATTATTTGCCTCCAATCAATTTACTAATAATGAGTTTTTTTTAAAAAAAATTAAAATACCAATGGATAGTGTTAATTTTTTTTTGAGTGAAAGAGCAAAATCATAAATTCACTGTTAAGTAAATAGTGATTTCATTCCCAAGCTATAATAAAAATACTTTGGCTTTTGTTAATTTTTGCAAAATTGTTATAAAATATATTATTATGATAAATGCTTAATTATAAATAAAATATATTATAAATTCTAGGTGTTGTGGGGGCATTGTTAAATCAAACACAGTTGAAATGAGATCTGTTATTAAAAAAAAAAAATAACGTTCAAACACACAATTCTATGTTTATAATGACTTGAAATTCAGTGAAGATAAAAATGATTATGAAATTAAAAACAAAGAATTATTAAGGATTATAAAATAAACGAATGATTAACCACAACAGATTACCAGTTAAATGAACGGACCTCTGGCTAGTTTAGTTGAAAAAAATTAAGTGATTTCGTACTATACGATAATATGAACTATTTATTTGAAAATTACGTCCATCTATTTCCGGGTAGGTATACTAATCTTAAATTTTTTTTAATGCAATGCCTAACTGAAACTGACGTTAGGACCAAAACTTCAACAGACGGCTGCTGGCTGCTGCTGTTCAGGGGCGTTTGAAGCACATTTTCAACCTTTTTCTTTTTTCTTTTTAAATTATTTTTTAATATTTTTACAGTATTTTGAGTTATTGATATTAAATATAATTTTTTTTTTAAAAAAATATTTTTACATATTTTAAAATAAAAATACTTTAAAAATAATAATTATCATACTTTTAATTTTCAAACCTGAAAATTTTAAAAGTTAAAAGTATTTTTGAAAAAAATGAAAATTTTTTAAGTTAAAAGTATTTTTGAAAAAAATGAAATTCTTTTAATTTTTTAATTAATATTTTTAAATTATTTTGATATATTAATATTAAAAATAATTTTTTAAAATAATTAAATTTTTAAATAGACGTGTGGCTCCAAACCAGCTGGCGATGGAGTCCACAGAGAGGTTGCTGCAGTGAACTTTCCTTCGTACTATTTTACTCAAATTAATAAACATTAATATGTGTTGTTTGACTTATGCGCCTCAAGCTAATTGGCACGTAGCTCCGGTTTCAATTTCTTAGAAAACACAAGCATTAAATTTGGATACAGTTAGTCAAAATTAATCCCCTATTTTTATTGTGATATCTAGAATATTATTTTTTTTATTGTGATGTATATTAATTAATTTTACTATTTTTTAATAGCCAATCACTAAATCCATATAGATTTGTAATAAAAAAGTGTCCTAAAATTTAAAAACAAAAATTATTTTTTAGCCTTTCAATTTTATGCTCCTTAGTCCGAATAGTATTCCACAAGAATTTGGTATTTTTTTGTTTAATTTTTTGATGTATTAATATTAAAAATATATTATTTTAATATATTTTTAAATAAAAAATAATTTAAAAAAATAAATTTTTTTTCTTACTGTTGATAACTTGAGGCGAGGAGTGCTGATCTGGTGCTCATCACAGACAGGCTGTTAAAAAAAGAAAAGAAAAAAAAAAAGAGAGAGTTTCCTTTCGAGCATCATCGAAATCCGCGTTGTGCATGATGTCCTGTCCTGTGTTTTTGGTGTTTTTCTTTTGTGGAGTCAACTTGGCCTCTGGACATTTTTTTATAGTCAAAAAGTAGAAAAACATTGCCGTTTTATGCATGGAACCTCTTTTAACTTCCACGCGCGACTTGCGTGGGCCAACCTCCCCTTGCTTGGTCAACCCTCGAGCCAAATCCTATGTCACGCTCCATCAACCTTATTTTTATTGTATGCTGTTTGTTTGCTTTCTTCGCAATTAAGGGCACTAACGTCCGCTTAATCTGTTTCATTTAAGAAAAAAAGGAGACCCAACAAATAATATTTTTTTATCCTTAATATTAATATATTAAAATAATGACAATATACCCTGGGGTTGTGTTTGATTATTGGTTTATGACATAAAAACAAATATTATGAATTTTTTATTTTAAAATGTATTAAAATAATTGTTTTGATATTAATACAATGAAATTATCTAAAAAATATTAATTTAATATTTTATTACAGCAGATGCATTTTTGAAGAGTACAAGTTACCCCTCGCAGAGGAGTATCTGACACCCTTTTATCATGAGAGAAAAGAAATGGGGAAAAGATTGTCGTTTTCAAAAGGTTTGAATGGTGTCCATTTTAGTCAACGGAAGGGTAGGCACGATGACTTTCGTGATCATCATAAATGATTTTTCTCTGTCTCTGTGTATAGTCATAATTAGAAGAAGAAGAAGAAGGAAGATTTTGAGTGGACAGAAATCTGGATAATTATCTGTCAAAGCCATACATATCGTTTTCACCTCAACTGTAGAGAATCTGGATAAATTGGTCATTTACCACTCCAAATATAAATAAATGGTGAAATAGCGGATGATAATTTTTTATTTGTTTTTTTTAGAAAAGAACACTTTGAAAATATGTCAGGATATCACGGGCGTACATTTCAATAATTGCATTATTTATTTTAACTAAATTACATTGTTTTAATTCTAATATGTAAAATTTATAGTAAATTTAATTAAATTTTCATTGTAATTTTAAAAAAATTAATTAAAAAATTCATGATATATTGTTAATTAATATTTTCATGCTTAATTACATTAAATTAAATATAAATTTATAGCAAATTAATATAATTCAAAGAAAATATTAATTTCATCAACTTATAGTAATTCAACAAACATGTAATTTCATAATTTAATTATATTTATACTCTATTGCATGAACATGTATATTTATTTAATTATATTATCAGCTAATTCTAATAATAAACACAAAATTCATAATTGAGCAACTTAAAATAAATTAAACACAACATGAAATTAATTAAAATAATTAATTTATAATTTATTTAATTTATTTTTATGTTCAACTGTACAATTAATTAATTATACTTTTAATTAATTTAACAAATTTTAAATTTATTATAAACTCTAAATTTAATTAAAATAACTTTTAAATTTTAATTAAATACAAATTAATAGTAATATAATATGTATACCTTGTTTAGAGGTCTACAAAAAAGGCTAGGGTAGTAGCGGCGAGGATAGAAAAGGAAATAATGAATTTTTAATACTAAAACATAGGATGCTTGAAAACTAAGATGAATTTGATTTTTGATTTTTTTAAAAGTAAAATTTAAGTAATAAATGATTTTTTTAAAAAAGAAATAAATATATTCTTGGTTTTTTTATGAGAGATAATATTTACATGTTTTGTTGATGTTTAATTTATTTAAATTTTAATTTATATCATATTTATCTATGAAACGTAACATCTTAAATTATCATTTTTTATATGCAAAACATGTAGTATTTATATTTTAAAAGCATGGCAATATCAAATTATACCATTTTACCAAAAAAAAAACTTCATATAGTCTCATCCCTCAATTGTTTTTTAGTTTATTGATAAAACAAAGCCCATTGCAATTCTTGACTTTTAAACAAAACTAAAAAATTAAAGGAAGAAAAAAAATATAAAAAAATAAAGTGAAAGCAAAGAAAAGAAAAGAAAAGAAAAGAAAGAAACCAAAGAGTCCATTTTTTACCTTCTCCTTCTCTGTTATCTCCCCTCCCAAACGCGGAATTATCAATCTTTCCCTTTGAAAAACCGCCCTCTCCTCTTTGTAAAGAACAAATCCTGACATTCAAACAAATCCTGCGTGGAGGTAAGAAGATATTTTGTGCTGCTTCATATTCTCTTCTTACTTCAAATAAAAGTGGGACTAGTAGTTTTCTTCATGGCCACCGCTGCTATATTTTCTTCTCTAAGGCGGCGAAGATCGCCGTCTTTAGAAGCTTTCTTGGCGCCGGTTGATTTGACCGATGTGGCTCTTGTACAGACTCTTGTATCAGTATCAACAGAGCTTGTGTCTTGTTTCTCAGGGAAGTCACTCTTCTTTCAAAGAAAGAATTCTCGTTCCTTAATTCGTAAAATTGAAGTCTTTGTTGTTTTATTGGAGTATTTGAGGGACTCGGGGGCTGGTTCTGCTTTATCCCCCCCCACAATTGTTTGTTTTAAAGAACTTTATTTGTTGCTCTACCGCTCAAAGATATTGCTTGATTGTTGTGTGCAATCCAGTAAATTATGGCTGTTGCTTCAAAACCATACAATTTCGGGACATTTTCATGATTTGAATCAGGAAATATCTACCCTTTTGGATGTATTTCCGTTAGATGATGTTGAATTGAGTGAAGATGTTAGGGAACAGATTGATCTCATGCATAAACAATCAAGGAAGGCGACTTTATTTATTGATAAGGATGAGGAGGATTTGAGGGTTAGTTTCTTTTCGTTTCTTGATGAGTTTGAGAAAGGGAAGATTCCTAACATGGTGGATTTGAGGTTGTTTTTTGTGGAAGGTTTGGGGATTAAAGATGCTAAGAGTTCTAGGGCGGAGATTGAGTTCTTGGAGGAGCAAATTGTCAATCACGAGGGAGATATTGAGCCCACAGCTTCGGTGCTTAATGGGTTCGTTGCAATTGCTCGCTATTGTAGGTTTTTGCTTTATGGGTTTGAGGAAAATGAGGTGGAGTTGCAAATTGGGAATCAGAAGAAGCTGAGAAAAGGGTTGATTAGCCAAGAGATTGCAGAGACTTTTATTACAATCCCAAAGGATTTTTGCTGTCCAATATCGTTGGATTTGATGCGAGATCCAGTGATTATTTCAACAGGGCAGACATATGATCGGAGTCTGATCTCTAGGTGGATGGAGGAAGGGCACTGTACTTGCCCCAAGACTGGGCAGATGCTCATGAACACCCGCCTTGTTCCAAATCGGGCTTTGAGGAATCTGATCGTGCAATGGTGTACTGCTCATGGAATCCCTTATGACCCTCCAGAAAATACAGATTCATTAGTAGAGGCTTTTGCAGCAGCTATGCCTTCCAAAGCTGCAATTGAAGCCAACAGAGCAACAGCAACACTTCTTATTCATAAGCTAGCAAGCGGTTCGCAACATGCAAAGACCGTAGCTGCTCGTGGGATACGATTGTTGGCGAAAACAGGAAGAGAAAACCGTGCTTTCATTGCAGAAGCTGGTGCAATCCCCCACCTCTGTAATCTGCTGTCTTCTACAAACTCTGTCGCACAAGAGAATTCTGTTACTGCAATACTCAATTTATCCATCCATGATAAGAATAAAAGCCAAATTATGGATGAAAAGGGGTGTCTGGGATCGATTGTTGGAGTATTGAGATTTGGACTCACGACAGAGGCAAGAGAAAACGCAGCAGCGACATTATTTAGCCTGTCAGCAGTTCATGACTACAAGAAGAGAATAGCAGATGAGGAAGGGGCAGTTGAAGCCTTAGCTGGTCTGTTGAGAGCAGGAACACCACGAGGGAAGAAGGATGCTGTCACAGCTTTATTTAATCTGTCAACTCATACAGAGAACTGTTTGAGAATGATAGAAGCAGGTGCAGTTACTGCACTAGTTGGGGCTTTGGGAAATGAAGGGGTTGCGGAGGAAGCAGCTGGTGCACTGGCTTTGATTGTGAGGCAGCCAATTGGGGCAAAGGCCGTAGGGGGAGAAGAAATGGCCGTGGCTGGGTTAATAGGAATGATGCGTTGTGGAACACCAAGAGGAAAAGAAAATGCTGTTGCAGCACTGCTTGAGTTATGCCGGAGTGGTGGAACAGTTGCCACTGAGAAAGTGCTCAAGGCACCTGCATTGTGGGGTTTACTTCAGAGTCTACTGTTCACAGGCACAAAGCGAGCTAGAAGGAAGGCAGCATCACTTGCCCGAGTGTTTCAGAGGTGTGAGAATTATTCCTTGCATTTTGGTGGATTAGGTGCTGGATATGCATTTGCTGGAAACTCTGCTCCGAATAGGGATTCAAGTTTTGTCAACGAAGTGTCAGTGCCCGTGTCCATATCAGTGCCTGTTCTATAGTGGTAAAATTCCATACTTTTCGTTGTCTGCCCTGCTTATAAATGTTCCTCTTTTTGTTCGCAACATTTATGAATTCTTTCATTGAAATTTTAGATGATAAAGAGAAGAAGTTACAGAAATATCGTATCTTGTTTCTTTTGGAAGAACTATAATTGTTGTTGAGCAGTTAGTTTCACATATATAAAACAGCATTTAGAACACCAGAATAGAAATTATTGGAAATATTTATGTCAAACTCTAATATGTGTATCATGAGAACGATTGAAGTTGCTGTTTTCAATTTCTTGCCTTTTTAACTCAATACATAAAACATGCCTTGGACAGATGCAGTTAGTTTCTGCTCTGTGACAGAACAGTAGTCATCATAAAACAAAGGTTTTAATTGCTCCTGCTGTAATCTCTGCCCAGATAAAAATTTAAAATCATCACAAAAATTCTGGGTATCCAAGCACAAGCTGTTTGCCGGTTGGTTAATATTCCAGCTGAAAGGTTTCTAGGAGATGAAGGGACTTCAATGATGAAAGTTTGTAATGTGTCTCAGTTTCTTTTCAACGCTGCAAAGGGAATTCAAAGAAACGTCATCTATATTCCTGTGACACATGTACAAAATGCAGATTCCATTTGTTTGAACTCGCATGTGAGGAGAAGAAGCATCTAACAAGTCTAGATGGTCAAAAAAGAGGTTTGATCAGCATTTCTGTTCGTCCAAAAGTTCAAAATAAAGCATCAATTATGTTAACTCACAAGAGTTCCTTTACGAAGGTTCCAGAGAAGGGCAAGAAGGTAACTTGTGCATATGGGAATTTTCAAGAGAAATAACTAGTGGTGGTTTCGGAGAGAGATGGAAGATTGGCTCAGCACTTTTCTTCTTTCAAATAAGATCACCAAGAATGCGCTACCAGATTCCTGTGCCACTAAAGAATATAAGAAAAATATTATAATAATGTCCTTTGTCCTTGATATCAAATAAATTTTCACCAAGAAATCAAGTATGACATGATGATCCACTCTTATCTTCTTCTCAAAGTGAATGGACCAGAGTAAACCAAGTACATTTTGAACCTTTACCTGGTAAGTGGCCTCTATGCACGGTACAGAATAGTTCTGTGGGCGCATAGACAGCCATTGAAATCTGAAGTCTTGAGGGAAGTTTGTAAAGTAGAATCTTCTTGTAATTGATGGTTTTGGTAATGGTGACGTGTAGTGGGGCACGCCCACAACCGATGGCACCCAAAGTGGATACGCAAGTTGGCCGTTCACCAGGGAAATGATTGACACTGTGGGCTGCAAAACTTTGGATTTAGATGTTCGGGACTAGTTGAGCTTATCTGAAGCCAAGCCATATGCAGTGGAGTCCTTACGCTTACTGATGGTCATAAAAGACATTATTAATACTTAATTAATTTGTGAATTAATTTATCCATCTTCTTTACTTCTCTCTCTCGATTTTCTTTTGCGAGAATGTTTCGGGGTAGGTGGTCCATTTTCCTGTCGATACCAATTGCCTAGATGCCTTTATAATGGAATAAATCACTTCTTAGGTTTTATCCTTGCATCTTGCATAATAACTAGAAATTCAAGGTCAGAACTTGATTGCTGCCGAAGAGAGTCAGTCTGTTGAATTATCTATAAAATAAAGAGAGTATCATTTTACGTTGATTTCATTTTCTGGGACCTTTTTCCTTAGATACCTAGTAGTTTCATGCTACTTTTATCTGTGGCCTCCGACTAGATTCATGTAAATCACCATCTTGACTGTAAGGGTAAAATCATTTGAACTCATCCTCTGTACCAAAGATGGATGTCGGAAGAACACGTGGAACTCTCAACCCTAGAATCCACACATTGTGGATGCTGTACTAATTTGGCCACGCTATCGAATAGTATCACCATCCTTCTCGACTCTCTTCATACCACCAGTTAACAATCATCTGCTCGACAATATTTGCAAGACATGTAATTAAATAATGTAAACATTCATTTCATAGACATGGCTCTTTCGAATTCATTGTGATGCTTTTCATCGTCTACTGAGTATTCAACGTAAATTCTTTAACACCCATCGCACAGCATGCGTTTCCCCTAATTAAAAAAAGAAAGAAAATGAACATGCATGAAGATGACCAGCTTGGCATCCCAACTTGCTTGAAGACTTGCTCTTTCCAGTTCTTTGGTTGGAGTGTCCCCCAACTCGCTTGACAAATGACAATCGCGTTTCTCTTGCATGTTACCTGAAAAATAGTAAGTCTTTGACTGTTTTATCTTCAAGCTGGCAAACGTGACAGTTTATCTAACATATCATTAGTTTTTTTGTTCAACATGGTTCCAGAATTCCTGCTACTTATGAAATTTCGAGACTTCATTGTGAAGCCAGTACCCAGACTTTGCCAAGCATTTGTGTTTTTTGATCCCGTATTGCTATGTCTATTTAAGAGACGGAAAAGGATTCCACTGCCGAGAAAAGAGAACGAAACCTGTCAAAATCCCAAAATTTTTACCATCTTCCGTAAATTAATCACTCACCAACTCCACCTTGCAAGATTGGTGAGCTACTAGAAGAAATTCTGGAGTTTGGCAAATCAGGAACCCAACAATTACTCCACGCATTGGCAGTTCTTCCATCTCCAATAACTGTTCACAACATTTTAAGTACTCTTCCTTTAGAAAATAATGAGCCCACCATCGGGGTAGTTTGGAAATAAAAAAAAAAATATTTATCCTACATTAGAAAAAAACACTTTCTCCTAATGTTTCTAAGTGTAGGTTTCTATTGTAAAAAAAAATATTGAAAAAAACACTTTCTCCTAATGTTTCTAAGTGTAGGTTTCTATTGTATAGTAAATTAAACCATGGTGGACAAATTCTTCTATTTGGCTTCCTAATGATATTATATGGATATTTAAAATATCAAAAGATAGCATTTGGAACTTGAAACTTAATATAAACAGTTATACTGTTTCATTAATAGTCATACTGTTTGATGAATAATTATATTATTTCATCAACAATCATTTTGTTTGATGAACAACCATAATGTTTTATCAATAGTCATATTTTTTAATGAACAATCACAACATTTTAAGTTCTCTTCCTTTAGAAAATAATGAGCCCACCGTTGGTGTAGTTTGTAAATAAAAAAAATATTTATCCTACATTAGAAAAAAACACTCTCTCCTAATGTTTCTAAGTGTAGGTTTCTATTGTATAGTAAATTAAACCATGGTGGACAAATTCTTCTATTTGGCTTCCTAATGATATTATATGGATATTTAAAATATCAAAAGATAGCATTTAGAACTTGAAACTTAATATAAACAGTTATACTGTTTCATTAATAGTCATACTGTTTGATGAATAATTATATTATTTCATCAACAATCATTTTGTTTGATGAACAACCATAGTGTTTTATCAATAGTCATATTCTTTAATGAACAATCATAGTGGTTCATCAACAATCATATTGTTTTATCATTATGTTTCAAGTCTCTAAAAGCATGTTACTACAAAGAAAAGAAATACAACAAAATATATATATTCTTTTCTTGGCCTTATCTTTTCATTCTTTTAGAGGTTTAGAGGGCTTAATTGTATCCTGGAAGTGTTGTCTCTGTGTGAGACAAATAAACCCTTAAAGATAGTGTTTTCACATCTTTAAGTCAACTCCATATTTGTTTCCATCCTCAACTTTCCTAACAATTATAAGGTGTTTATTTTGATGGAAACAAATATGAATTCTAGCGTCAAAGTTGCTAAGGATGTCAAAATTCAACTAGATCAGTTTGATGGTATGAATTACACAAGATGGATGGAGAAGATGATATTCCTGCTTACTTCATTAGAGATTTACTACATTCTTTATCCGAATCTATCTGTACTACCTGAACCACAAGAAGATGAATCTGCCACTATTAATACTGCAAGAGTAAAGCGTGAAGAAGATGAGTGCTTTGTTGAGGGCATATACTGAATAATCTGACTAGTTGACTTTATGACATCTTCTACAAATTAAAGTCGCCAAAAGAAATTTGGGCTGCTTTGGAGACACTACAAGCAAGAAAAATCAAGTTCTAATCGTTTCTTGTTTTAAAACTTTTTAAGTAAGAGATTACTAATAATAACCCAATCATGAATCAAGTCCATGAAATTCAAATGCTGATATCAAAACTTAGCGATTTGGATATCAAAGTTCCTGATTCACTTCAAATGGGAGCTGTTTTATCAAAACTTCCTCCATCCTATAATGAATATAGGAAGAAGATGTTACATTCTATAGACAATTATACTTTTGAACAGCTTCAAACACACTTGTAAATTGAGATTCAATCTCTTATACGTGAATTGCAAGCAACAAATTCTAAAGTGAATTTGGTTACTGAAATTAGTTTGACAATGACTCAAAACAATCTGAAAGTGCAAAAGAAAGAAAACAAATTCAAGAAGAAACAAAATGCTAATAAGAAGTATAGAGTTTGTTTCCATTATGGAAATAAAGGGCACTATATAAAAGAGTGCAAATTCAATAATTTCAACAAGAAATGTGGTTATCTCAAAGTGAATATGGTTAAAAAAGATGAAGTCAGAGAGTTAGTTGCCATGGTTTCAAACATTCAAATTGGAATGATTACCAAATTAAATATGGCAACTAATGTTGCAAAGACTTCAGATTGGTAGTTGGATTCTAGTGTAACATTTTATGTTTGCAACAACAGAGCATGGTTCAAAACTTATAAAGAATTGAAAAAACCTGAAGAGGTTTTGATGGGCAACCATAATTCTGCCAAAGTTTTGAGAAAAGAAACTATTAAGTTGCACTTTACTTCTAGACAAAAATTATCTTTACTCAATATGTTTCATGTTCCTGAAATTAGAAAAAACCATGTATCTGCTAATCTCTTAATCAAGAAAGGGTTTAAGATTGTTTTGGATTCTGATAAGGTTATTGTAACTAAGAGTGGGATGTTTGTAGGAAAGGGTTATTCCTGTGATGACATGTTTAAGTTCAGTATTAATGAAATCAATGTTATTTCTACTTATATGGTTAAATCTATTTCTCTTCTTTGGCATGCTAGATTAGGACATCTAAATTATAGATATTTGAAAAATATATGCAAGCATGGTTATATTTCATATCAACATAATAATAAAAATAAATGTAAAGTATGTATTCAAGCAAAGATGACAAAGAAGCCTTTTCCTAAGGTAGAAAAGAATTCTTAATTACTTGAGTTGGTCCATTTTGATATATATGAAATAAATGGTATGTTAGCAAGGGGTGGGAAAAGATATTTCATAACTTTTATTGATGATTATTCTCGTTTTACCTATGTTTACTTGTTAAAAACTAAAGATGAAGCCTATGAAAAATTCAAGGAATTTAAGAAAAAAGTAGAAAATCAAAAGAAAAGGCAAATTAAAGTTCTTAGAAGTGATCGAGGTGGAGAATACTTTTCTAAGGAGTTTTCTACTTTTTATAAGGAAAACAGAATAATCTATTAAATGACAACACTGTATACACCACAACATAATGAACTTGCTGAAAGGAAAAATAGAACCTTAGTGGATATGGTCAATGTCATGCTTTTGAATTTTAAATTACCAAATAATTTATAGGATGAAGCCTTACTTACTGCATGTTACATTCATAATAGAGTACTATATAAAAAATTAAATGTTTCTCCTTATGAAGCATGGAACAATAGAAAACCAAATCTGAATTATTTTAAAGTGTGGGGGTATATAGATTTTTATAAAAGTTATGATCCTCAAAGAATAAAATTAGGACCCAGAGGTCTTAAGAGTGTTTTTGTTAGTTATGCACAAAATTCAAAGGTTTATAGACTTTTGGATTTAGAAACTAATATGATTATTAAATCTCTACATGTTGAATTTATCGAATATAAATTCATAAGTGATTCAAATGTGCAAGAACTAAATCTAAAAGTACTGACTCCTAGCTCAACATTAAGTGAAAAACATAAAAACTTAGAAGTAATTGGTTAAAGTGAACCTAGAATAAGTCAAAAAGTTAGAAAGGAAAAACACATAAATTCAGATTTTTTTTCTACTGATTCAATTGTATTTTTAGTGAAAGGTGATAGAAATACAATATTAAAAAAGACATCTATGATCCTAAATATAGAAGATGATCCAAAGACATTCGGTCAAGCTATGTCTTCTAGAGATGTTGCTTTTTGAAAAGAAGTGGTAAATGATGAAATGGATTCAATATTGTCTAACAATACTTGGGTCCAAGTAGATTTACCTCCATGTTCTAAGCTAATAGGATATAAGTAGGTGTTTAAAAGAAAATAAATATCAATGGTTCTATACAAACCTTTAAGGCAAGATTGGTTGCCAAAGGTTTTATGCAAAAGGAGGGTGTTGATTATTCTAACATTTATTCTCCAGTGGCAAGAATTACATTAATTAGAGTTTTATTTGCATTAACATCAATTTATAAATTGTATGTTCATCAAATGGATATAAAGATGACTTTTCTGAATGGAGATTTAAAGGAAGAAGTGTATATGAAGCAACCTAAGGGTTTTATACTTGCTGGAAACGAAGAAAAAGTTTGTAAATTGGTAAAGTCCTTATATGGTTTAAAGCAAACTCTGAAACAATGGCATGAAAAGTTTAACAAAGTAATTTTGTTGCATGGTTTTCATCATAATGGTTCCGATAAGTGTATGTATTCCAAATTTGCAAAAGATTTTGGTGTGATTGTTTGTCTCTATATAGATGACATGTTAATATTTAGTACTAATATGATTGGAATAGTTGAAACCAAAAGGTATCTCACTTCTATCTTTAAAATAAAAGATCTTGATGAAGTAGATACAATTTTAGGTATCAAAGTTAAGAAACATAGTAGTGGTTATGCACTTAATCAATCACATTACATTGAGAAAATGCTTGATAAGTTTAAGCATCTCAATATAAAGGAGGTTAATACCTCATTTAACTCTAACATGAAGTTAAATGATTATTGTGATAAAGCGGGAGCAGAACTAGAATATGTTAGTGCCATTGAAAGTCTTATGTATGCTATGCAATGTATAAGACTAGATATAACTTTTATTATATGCAAGTTATCAAGATATATAAGCAAGCCGAATACAGATCATTAGAAGGCTATTGCAAAAGTCTTTGGTTACCTAAAAAGAACAATAGATTTAGGCTTGTTTTATTTTGATTTTCCAACTGTGATTGAAGGATATAATGATGCAAGTTGGATGACTAGTTCAAATGATAATAAATCCATATTAAGATGGATTTTCTTACTTGGAGGAGATGCAATATCTTGGGCATCTAAGAAACAAACATGCATCTCTCATTCTACCATGGAATCATAATGTATTGCTACAACTCCTGCAAGTAAAGAAGCAGAATGAATAAGAAACATATTGTTTAATATTAAGTTGTGGCTATAACCTATGTTAGCTATTTCTTTATACTGTGATAATGAAGCAACTATGTCTCAAGCTTATAGTAACAACTACAATAGTAAGTCAAGACATATAAGCATTTGACATAAATATATTCGAGAGTTGATTACAAATGGTGTAACTACCATTTTATATGTGAAGTCTGTGAATAATTTAGCAGATTCGCTCACAAAAGGATTATCTAGAGACATGGTACAAAAAACAACTAGTGGAATGGGATTGAAACTCGTTATTAAAGATAACAGTAATAGGAACCCAACTTCGGATTAGCAAAAAGCTTATCTCTTAGTTTAATGGGTAATACCAAGTTACTGTTTTGTATCTGTTGGACACTAATAATTAATTTGAGTCCCTATTCTAATAGTATTCAGTGTGTTTTATTGTGAAAAGTAGGATAAGCGTGGGCTCTTAATGGATTTTAAAGTTCGTGTTTATTATAATAGAGACATGTATAATTTCACCTATATAAATATAAAAGTGGTGCTGCTTTTGACAAAAGTTAGGGTTTTCTCCTATAAATATTCAAGAAAAAAATTATTATTTTAGCACATGGCCATAATAGTGCTAAACAGTTGTAAACCTCTTTAAGAATGTAGATAGTATTTTATGTATAATATCTTTTATTGTATAAAAAAAGTTTTGATTCAAGTTATAACACTAATTGAAGGTTTAAATTGCAAAATACCTTCTTGTAAGCATAATTCTATCAAGTGAAAAAACCTTTATTACAAATTAGTAGGGGATTATTAGTGTAGTTTGTAAATGAATATAGAAAAGATGTTTATCCCACATTAGAAAGAAACACTCCCTTCTAATGTTCCCAAGTATGAGTTTCTATTATGTAGTAAATTAAGCCATGATGGACAAACTCTCTTTTTTGGCTTCCTCATGTTATTATATAGATATTTAAAATATCAAAAGATAGCATTTAAAACTTGAAACTTGGAACTTAATATGAACAGTTATACTGTTTCATAAATAGTCATACTATTTGATGAAAAATCTTATTATTTCATTAACATTCATATTGTTTGATGAACAACCATAATGTTTCATCAACAGTCATATTGTTTGATAAACAATCATAGTGGTTTATCAATAGTCATATTACTTCATCGTTATATTTCAAGTCTATAAAAGCATGTTACTACAAAGAAAAGAAACTCAATAAAATACATATATTCTCTTCTTGGTCTTATCTTTTCATTTTTTTAGAGGTTTAGAGGGCTTAATTGTATCCTGGAAGTGTTATTTCTGTGTGGTATAAATAAACACTTTAAAGATAGTGTTTTCATGCCTCTAAGCCAACTTCATATTTGTTTCCATCCTAAACTATCCTAACACCAAGCCTAAGAGGAATACTCTCCTTTAATAGTACGTATAAATGCTGTACCATAAAAGTAAATTCCTTTTAGTATTTGTACAATACTAGAAATCATATGCTTTAGAATGAAATAGTTTGTTGCCTTATTGATGTGAACCCCATGTATATAAAGATCCAGAAATCTATAATTAAATTGACTTTTTTTAAGAAAACTAAATTCAAGTTTGTAATTGAATTTGATACAACGATAACTTATACCGAGACACCAAGATTATAGAAACTAGACCCCCTATAATAACACCATTAAAGGGACACGAATGAGAAGTATAGAAGATGTTTTGAATTTTGGTTAATTCTTCAACAAGTCAGTGTAGTTCAGTGGAGAACCAAAATAAGAAAATTTCTCTCACACACAATAGATGTAGCAACAAAATATAATCCAACTAAAAAAAATAATGTCTTATAAGAGTATTTATACTTGGTAAAACTAAACCCTACTTAACCTAGTAGGCTAACATCTATTCAAATTAAAATAAAGCCCAAAGTATCTCAAATAAAGCCCAAAACATGAAAAATAATACTAAATTGCTACACACTATGGATAAAAAGAAACAATTGTTAAATGAAATCCTTACTTAAAAAGAACCCTTGACTCAATAGGTTGCGGTGCCACCCCTTGGAATCTAAAACAAACAAGGAAATAATTATTCCTTAGAATTTTATGTTTTCACAAATAATATAAAATCTACTCGTAGTTTGGAATCCATAAAACACATGGAAACACATAACCTATAGTTATTGAATTCTGCCCCCATGTTCAACCCATGATGCCAAAATTAATTAAGCCCACAAAGTAAGTAGATTAGACTTTTCTTATACATAGATTAAGTTGGCTAAGGTCCAATGATTACTTGTTAAAGTTGTAGCATCCGTGGAACCCATATTCGCTTAAATACTCTAAATAAACGCATTGAATGCATGTTTCAGCTTTCTTTATCCTTGTTCTTGTAATTAACCCAATTAAAACTTTTAATGGATCATTTGGTGCAGTTGGGATCATTAATGTTTTTTTTTTTTTACCTCAAATCTTCTCCTACATCAAATGAAAAGATATTAGAGATATTAAAAGTGTCATAACCTATTTCTAGGTTATTCCCTGAATTTTACTTCTTTTCTTTTTAAAATAAAATAAAAAAAATAAAGGAGACTAGCGATGTAGAAAAAACGGGTTGAGGAAGGATTTTAGATATGCATAAAATCAAGCTACAATTTTAAACAAAGTCAGAAGCCTAATTGTACTCTATTGTATCTAAAACTGGAGAGACAATGTAGATTCAAGGTCAAATTAAATTATTATTGCAAGAATCTGTAAAAAAAATTAAGTTCAAGTATGTAATTAAATTTTTAATAGGCTAATTTGATTTAATCATGGGCCAAATTAAATTTTTATTATATTTAAAAGTTAATTTGTGTCAAATTAAATAATATAATTAAGTGCAAGCACTTAATTATATTTTAAATATGTCAAATTAATTTTGTTAAGGACTTAATTAGTGAAAATTAAGTTTGGAAACCTAATTTGAGCTTAATTAAGACGATTGAGATTTTAGAGGAACAAATTTAATTTTTACAAGGTCAATTGGTTCAAATTAAGGGTAAAAATGAAAAAAAAACTCGCACCCAATGACTATTTTGAAAAAGGTGTTGAAATCTAGGGTGAAATTGAAGAAAGTTAAAACTTTAATATTCAATTGAGTGTCATTCTGCATAAATCCAAGATCAAAGACTAATGTGAAAAAGATGCTAGAATTCAATGTTGATATTGAAGTTCGATAGGGATAATATTACACAAAATTAGAAGTTTAGGATCAATTAGGGGTGCAATTAAAAGAAATTAAAAGTCGAAGGACTGAATTAAACTTTAACCAATTCCCAAAATTAAAACCTTAAAAGCCAAAACGTCGCCATTTTATTTAAATAAAACAACGCATTTTGACCAAAATGGTTTTATTTTTTACAAAATCATGTTCTTTTAGATATAATCAAAGTGATTAGATACTAAATTATTGATCCATACATGATCTTCAGCATGTATGTGCCTTCATTGTGATCCAATCTAATCTGATCTGGAACCCATGTTGCTGGGTTAATTTTGAATATTCTTCATGTTTTGTTTTGTGTTTAATCTATTTTGTTCAATAATTTTTAATTTTTTGTGTTTTTCCTTCTTTTTTTTTTGCTTTAGTTTTGTTTTTGGATTGTTTTTCGGGTTAAACTAAAATTTTAGTTTGGTTTATGATCAAATAAAAAATGTCAGGTCAACCCAGTCAGATCAAGTAAAAAAACAAGGGTCAAATGGATATCCTATTTGGCTTGCCATAATTTTAGTTAAAAGGTATGTTGGACAAACTCTTTTGAAGCCTATTTTTTTTTGTAGTTTTATTCCAAAGAAGAAAATGAGTTTTTCCCAAAAAAAACCTAAAAAATAAAAAATAATTTTTATATTTTTTCTTGCATATGGATAAAAAATCTAAATTTATTTAGGTATTTTTTTTAAATCTAAAATACTTTGATATATTTTCTTAAAAACATATTGCATGGATCATATAACAAGTTTGTAAATTTCCAAAAGATTTTGGCTTATAGTTTGAAAATACTAAAAATATTTATTTTGTTTCTTTTAATACGCGAGATTAAAACTTATACGTAAAATATATTTCTGATATCAAATAAAAAAAAAGTTTATTTTTTTGTGTTGGCATTGGAATGGTTAGGTTTTTAATCTAATAAAATAAGGATTTTCTTATTGAGAAGAACTTTTCTTAAACCTTAAATAAACCAACAGTTAGAAAATATAACTTTTTCTTAGTTTATATCAGACAAATAAATAATACAGTTTACCTTAGGTAAAATATATTAAGGGTGTCAATACATTTTCTTTGCGACCCCCTTCCCAGACTCTAAGATTAATTATGATTCCTAGTAACTAAAATATTAAATGGAGACTCACATTTTTTTTTCTACTAATAAAGAATAATAATTCCTTATCTTATCACCCATATCATTTTTGATTATCTCAAATTGGGAGGATAATTGTCATGACACCACACACCTGCGATAATGTATACGAGGAGAACAATTAAAAATACAAGAATTATTTTGGATTTAAAACCCAAATCAATTAGTGGTAACCCAACAAAAAATAACAATGAACATTTACACCAATCTATATTAACGGATGAAGACTTGACGAGAAACATGTATTTTGACATAAAACACTAGGGGTAAATTGGTAAACTAGAGGAACAAAATTATAGACCTGAGTCGATAAGTATAAACCCTATTTTTAGTAGTGAAAAACCCTAAGTTAATTAATAAAAATCTCGATTTAAAATAATAGCAAACGTGTATATGAAAATCATTTTATGGGTGAGTAACTGACAATAATTAATGTGTGACACAAAAAAAGGGTAAAATGGTAATTTGAGTAAAGGAAAAGAAAAGCTGTGAAATTAGTAATTAGTTGTATGGAAAAATGGATGTTAAAGTTAATTGGAAATTGAAGGTGGAATTGTTAATTAGGATGTAATCTAGTATTGGTATTGTTTTGAGAATATAAATTAATGATGAAATTGTTAATTAGGGTGTAATTTTGTGTTGTTGTTTTGGGAATATTAGTTGATAATGTGAAATAATGTGTTAAATGGATAAAAACGTTTTGGGTATTGCTTTCAGGATGAGTAAATCTTATGTTAAATAGTGTAATTTCCAGTTAAAAAATAATAAATTAAAAAAATTATTATGGGTGAAAACCCTTGGTTAATTAGCATAAGACCTCAAATGAAATAAAAAATAAATATATAGGTAAACAATTTGATATAAATAACATGTTGGAACATTTAATGAGTGGTAGTTTTATAAATAGATAATTTTTCCTCTCCCCCATTTAAAACTCACAATATTCATAAATGAAAGGAAGGGAGAGTTTGCAAAATTTATTCTCTTCTGTCTCTTTTTTCAAGCTAAATTGATGAATTGCTAGTGGATTCATGTGCTTCCTGTGAATGAAATTAATCCTTACTTGAAAACCCTAGAAAGAAATTGAAGGGTTTTGCGTCGTTAGAGAGAGAAAGCTTGTATAGTGAAAGAAGAAAGGATTTTTGCTCTCGTTTATCAAGAACTCATTAACTAGAGTTAAATTAGTAAAGGTTATGGGATTAATTTCAATTCTTTTCTTGAATTGGGTGGGCAAGGGAGAAAATCTCAAAAATTTAAATTCTAGGGTTTATGTTTTAAGTATGTAATTGGTAGTTTAACTATTCCTTTGGGTGATTGGTGTGAAAATTATATAATAGAAAGTAATTAAAGAAATTGAAAATCAATTATACAAATTGAAATATTAATGTGGCTAGCCATGGTCGGGAATTTGAAATTTGATTGAATTGTGTTGATTTTTGATGTTTTAATGGTGTTGAGGTTGCTTGAGATTGGTTTTGAATATTGTAATATGGATTGCTAAAAGATTAGTTATTGTGCTATATTTTGGAATGATGAAATTATGAAAAATTGATTAAATTATGTTAATTTTAATACTTTAATAATGTTGAGAATTTATAAAATGGTTACAAATATTAAGAATAGGGTTGTTATGAGTTTGGTTGTTACTGCTATGTTTAGAAAATATGGAAGTTAGGAAATTAAAAAAATTGTATTAGATGTTGATTGATGTATTTAGTTGTATAGAAGTTTTGAATTTCATGTTTGGAAGTAAAATGCTTAATATGAAATATGTGAGTAATTTGTTGAGATGAAATTAGTAATATGAAAAAATAAGAAATATATGTTGGATGAAAAAGTTAGTAAAAAAAATATGAAATTGTATATTAAATGAAAATTGGTAATGGAAAAAATGTTAAATTATATTTGAGATACAAATTGGTAGTATAAAAAAGGATAATAATGTGTTTGTATAATTATAAACAATAAGTTAAAATAATTGAGCACTGATTCGAGGATGCCTTCTAAAAACATTAAGAGGGAAGTCTGAGGTTGGACTAGTAATTGAGGAAGGATCTACTACCAAAGTGCTAAGTAGATGCTTGTCACCTCACCTTTTTATTTATAGAAACATTGTTAAAATTTGTGTATACATGTGAAATAATTTTTGAAATGAATTATGTAAAATTATGAAGGAAAAAAATTAAGTTGACCGTATGAGCAGTAGTTATTTTTTTAAAGAATTAAGTCGATTATATAAACAGGGACTATTTTTGAAAAGAATTAAGTCGATAGCATGAGTAAAGACTATCTTTAAGAAAAATAAGCTAGTTGCATGAGCATGGGCTATTTCAAGATAAGTTAAGTGATACTACTAAAAGATTGATGTCTTCTTCCAAGAGCATAAATGTCGATGTAATAAATAATCTGGCAAGAACGGGGTCGAATAATAGGAAAGTTAATTGTACAAATTATAAATAACAGCAATACAATAACAACAACAACAACAACAATAATATTAATACTAATACTAATAATAATAGTAGTAGTAATAGTAATAATAATAATAATACTACTAGTAGTAATAATAATAATGATGATGATGATAATAATAATAATAGAAGAAGAAGAAGAAGAAGAAGTTGATGAAAATTTTAAGATGAAAAATTAATATAAGGATTAAACAATGATAATAACAAATGTCAAGGTTAGAGAATCTACTAATAGTATTTCAAACATGTATAGTATAAACTCTTTTTATTAATAAGAACATAAAAGTTAACTAAGTAAAGGAAAGGAAATGAAAGGCATAAACAAGATATTAATGAAAGCAAAACCTAAATATTAAAAAAATACAAAGAGAGAAAGAAAGAGCATGATCTTGAACTGGAAATCAACATGCTTAAATGCATGGAAAATACCTCTTTTTATAGGCCAAAATTGGAAACTATTGATTTGATAACTAATTGATGAGTGGGTGGCCACATCTTGACTTGGTGACAATTCTTATCTTCTTGTCTGAATAAAACGTCATTGATAACGTCAGAATTTGAACTAGTTTTCTAGATAATATTCTAGAAAATTATCTCAGCTTTCCAGGAAAAAAGATTAAAGTCATTTGGACTTCTAATACTCGAGATATGTGTTGAACACTTAACAATCTCTGGGCTACAAGATAGGTTCAAACTTCTATGTTGTTGCTAAGGTTTAGACTTCCAAATAGCAGAATTGATTCTTAACTTGCCATGAAAGTTTTTGGCCTATGTATTAGTTTTTCATCCATATAAAACAGACCTAAATATGAGATCTACAATTTCAGATATGACCCAATTACCGAATAGTGTTCTAATTTGGACTATACCAACATCTCTGTTTTAAGTTTGACCCTCTCTTTATCCTTTCAATTTCAATACTTCAACTCATCAATCAATCATTTTATGTATGTGATAGGCCTACATTTAGGATGAACATTTAATATAAATTAATGGTATCTTATGATATCAGACTTCTTATTATAAAACATGCTTTAGTTAAGGAGTTATTAATACTTCAAATGCAAAATGATGATATAAAATCTTGATAAAAATACACTTTTAAGTACTAACCATTAATTAAGTTAGTTGTAAAAGCAAGGGCTAATTTGAATAATTTAATGTTGGTAGCATTGGCAGAGATTGATTTTGTTAACTTAAAGTCGATTGTACTGGCAAGGGAAAATTATGTAAAACAAAGTTGGCCACTCTTTAGGGAAATAGATGTGTGAATTAAAAGTGGGTTAATGACTATATAAGTAAAAAGGGGAATTAAAGCATAAGTATTGATTATTAAATGGAATTGATGAATGCGTTCTTCTTAAGATAAAAGTCATGATTATGGAAAGTGGGTTAACAAACCCTATAATTAAGTTAAGGCTCGAGTTAAGGGTATAACAACTTAATTGGTTAAATCAATTTATCTCTTTAATTCCATGTAAAGTGCAAATGGAGCATGAATTTTTTTCTTTGACATTGAGTTCACCAAAATTTCTAATGAAATTTCATTAGAGTCTCCCCTATACTAGGAGGTCCCAAGTTATCGATAATTTTCCCTGCATACATTTATAATCACATCACACCCATAAACAAATCCATGATTGGTTCAATTCAACCATTTCATTCATTCGAGAATTTACTTGATTAGTACTTAAAAGTGTATTGTTATCAAGGTTTTATATCACCATTTTACACATAAATTATCAATAATTCCTTAACTAGAATATGTTTTATAATAACAAGTATGATAATATAAGATACCTTTAATTTATGGTAAATGTTCATTTTAAATGCAGGTCTATCAGATAAATCAAAGGATTGATTAATGAGTTTAACTACTGAAATTATGAAGACAAAGAGAGAGCTAAGCTTAAAAAAGAGATGCTGGTTCAGTCTAAACTGGAACACCATTCGATTATTGGATCATAACTAGAGCTGTAGAACTTGGATTTAGGTCTGGTCTATATGGATGGAAAGCTAAGACATAGGCCTAAAACTTTCATGGAGTCCAAGATTCAAAAAAGTTGTTTTCAAGTTCAACTTGTAGCAATAACAGAGAAGTCAAAATTTGTCTTGTAGTCCAGATACTGTTTAGTGTTCAACCCATATCTCAAGTTCTTGCATCAATTGTTTTTTTTTTGGAAAGTTGAGACAATTTTCCAGAATTTTCATAAGACTATCTGTTCAAATTCTGATGTTAACAATGATATTTTTGGCAAGCAAGAAAATAAGTATTGTTGTCAAGTCAAGAGTTAGTCACTCACTCAACAATTAGTCAATAAATCAACATTTTCAAATTTTCTATAAAAGGATGTATTTTCCATGTATTTAAGCATATTGGTTTTCAGATCAAGATCATGATCTCTATTTCTTTCTTTATATATTTGTAATGTTTAAGTTTTATTTCATGTTATATTTTCTTTAATATCTTATTTATGTTTTTCATTCCCTGTACTATACTTATATTTTTATGTTGTTTATTTATGTTTATCTTCTTCATTATGTTTAGCTAAATTTATGATGTCAAGGAGAAAAGGTTTCACTATTGGTGTTAAGATAAGTATAATTAAACTCAATATAGAATTCAATGCTTATATCCCAAACAACTTGCTATTAACATGTCTTATCGTTTTTACCTTTTTAATTCTTAATACTTTGTTTGTTAAATGGTTAATTTACATTTGTGTTGTATAAAACTTAGTATAAAAAATGCTTGACACTTTCATAGTCAATCATATGGTATAACTACACATGTGCTACGAAAGGAATTTGATTTGTTGTTAATATAAGTTAGCATTATGAATTCCTGATAATATTTAAAAGTTTGGTGTTACTAAAATAAGATAATTAATATGATCATGTTAATAATTTATAATGAGCTATTAATGATAAATCATTCGATTGGAACCACTTTTGTGTGTGGTTTCTAGTTGAGTAATAAAAAGAGTTTATATTATACTTATTTGAAATACCATTAGTGGATTCTTTAATCTTGATAATTTTTTTTTTATCATTGTTTGATCTTCACATAATCTTATATCTCAAAGTCCTCTTTAACTCATCCTCATCACCACCACCAACATCATCATCACCACCACCACCACCACTACCAGCATCATTATCATCATCATCATCATCATCATTTATAATTTATACAGTTAACCTCCATATGGTTCAACCTTGATCTTGCCAGGTTATTCATTACTTAGACACTCTACATTTGAAAAAAGACATCAATCTTTTGATCATGTCAATACTCAAGACAAAACTTCATAATTAATTTTCATCTCTTTTATCATAGGTATAAAATAGTAATTAAGAGAACCATCTAAGCACTGAAATTTTATATATAAACAAAACACAATTTAGCATTCTAAATATAAACTAGTACATTATAATATCGATACATTTAATATTCCAAACACAAAATAATACAAGGAGTATATTATTATATTCAAGTTACATATTTACTGCATAACAAAATTACATGAATAATCCCTAAATTCCTAACTTATATAAAAAAGGATAAAAAACCTAAATTCTACTCTTGTAGTGAATGGGAGGGACCTGCAAAACATAAATTTTCCATATAATTAAAAACATAAAGTACAAACATTTTATGGAAGAAAATTTATACAACACATTTACCTATTTAAGTTATATGCAATTTTACACACTACAACTAGCCCCTTTTAGGGATTAGCAAATTTGTTTCCTTTAACTAATTTTTTTTTTTTTTTCTAATCCAAGCTCTGATTGAGGGTATCCACCCTGCCACTTCTCCCCACATTGTAAAGACTACTGCCGACACTAATGACCCCTATTAATGTCTTTAGTTACCCGTCCTTGGGTCAACTAATCAAATTCATGAAAATATCGACAGTAACACAACCATTAGTGTTACTAATTACTATCAAGCTGAAATAGTTAATTAATGTTCTATGTTACCTTGGGAGGTCCTCGGGCATGCCAATGTCAAGGATTCTTGACATCATTAGCTTTCACCTCGGAAACTAATCAAGTCCCATACATTTTGCCAATATCGACGTTACCTGCTGATATCATTAACTATTCTGAACTTGAATAGTTAATCAAGTTTTATATTCCTCCTCTCATATATCGGTCATGCCGATGTTAACCAACTTGGGTAACATCATTAGCCTCCCGTATCTGGGATAGGCTAATCAAATTCAAGGAATAGTCATTCCTAAAGTTCATTGTTTACTGTTGATTTCCTCCAAAATGACCCATAAATTAAATCTAGTTCTCCATTTCATTTTCCCATCATTTAACCTTTCCTTTTTTCCCCTTTTCTTTTTCTTATCAATAAGCACCAGAATTTATAGTTCAACAATTAGTTAAAATAATTATTAACTAGAGAAAAGATAGGTACCGAGTACTTAACTACTATAGACGCTCGACTTACGTTCCCCTGTTGTTGTCGTACACCTCCCGTGGTTCCTCCTAAAACCACAAACACCCATCATTATTCCATATTAGTCCACATATCATAACACAACAACAACAATGGCAATAATATTCATTTCTTTTTTACCATTCTTTTCTTTCTCAACTATATTTCTCCTTATTATCCTTTTAACATTTTAAGCTTGATACGATCAAAAGATTGATTTCTTTTCTCGAGTGTAGGAGTGTCGAAGAAATAAATAACCTGGCAAAACCAGGATGGAACCACAAGGAGGTTAACTATAATAATAATAATAATAAGTTGATGAGAGTTTTGAGATGTCATATTGATATAAGGATTAAATAAAGATAAAAAAAAATTATCAAGGTTAGAGGATCCACTAATGATATTTCAAACAAGTATAATATAAACTCTTGTTACTCAGCTGGAAACCACACACAGAGGAGGTTCCAATTATAAATTGTTAACATGATTCTGTTAGTTATCTTATTCAAAGAATGCTAATACTTGTCAATGTTGTCAGGTATTCATGATTATTGATTAATACTTAAAAGTGCATTTTATCAAGGTTTTATATCATCATTTTGCACTTGAAGTATCAATAACTCCTTAACTAGAACATGTTTTAAAATAACAAGTTTGATAATATAAGATACATTTAATTTATGGTAAATGCTTATTTTAAATGCAGGTATTCTCACAATTCAAAGGATTGATTGTCATGGTTAACTATTGGAAGTGAAAGGACAAAGAAAAGGCTAAGCCTAAAAAGGAGATGCCCATTCAATTCAAATTTGAATACTATTTAGTCATTGGATCATATTTACAGCTATAGATTTTGGATTTCAGATTAGTTTATATGGATGAAAAGATAAGAAACAGGCCAAAAACTTTCATAGTATGGAAAGACCTAAATTTACCATTTTCAAATTCAAAGTTTGGCCATAAAAAAGAAGTTAGAATATGTCCTACAATCCAGCCCAAACACTGCTTAGAGTTTTATCTATAAATAGAGTTTTAGAAGGCCAAATGACATGAAATTTGATGGGTGGAAGAAAAGACAATTTCCAATAACTTTCATAAAGAAGACTTGCTCAAATTATGATGGTAGAAATAACATTTCATCTAGATAAGAGCTTAAGGGCTATCCACCACGTCCACCAGCAACATTGCTCAGTATTTTAGACATATCTCGAGCTGTAGTGCTTACAATTCTCTAAAATTTGGTGGTGGAAGGAAAAGATAATTTTCAACAACTTTCATGAAGAATCATTTGCCAACTTCTAATTGTGTTAATGTCAATTCATCCAGCTAAAATACTTAAGTGTTGCTATCCACCAAGTCCACTAAATCAATAGTTGGCCATTACATCAATTATCAATTACCCAATAAATAGTTTCAAATTTTAGCCTATAAAAGAAGGCATTTGCTATTCATTTAGACATCTTGTTTTTCATATCAAGATCATGTTCTTGCTCTCTCTCTCTTAATATTTTTGCAATGTTTAGGTTTTGCTTTCATTAATCTCTTGTTCGTGCTTTTCATTTCCTTTATATACTTAGTTAACTTATATTATGTTTATGTTCTTGTATTGTTTATTTAAGTTTTTATTCTTCATAAGGTCTAGCTAAGTTAATTATGTCAAGGTAAAATAGTTTCATTAATGGTGTTAGGATAAGTATAATATAAACTCAATATGGACTTCAATGCTTATATCCTAAACAACTTGCTATTAACATGTCTTATCATTTTTATCTTATTAATTCTTAATATCTTGCTTGTTAAAAGGTTAATCTAAATTTGTGTTGTATAACACTTTGGTACATCAAATACTTGATCCTTCATAGTTTTCAGCCGACATTGTTATTATGAGAAGAACTTGATTTGTTGTCAATATAAGTTAGCATCATGAATACTTGATAAAATTTATAAGTATGGTATTACATAAATAAGATGATTAATATGATTATGTTGATAATTTATAAAGAGTTTATACTTTACTTATCTCTAATACTATTAGTGTATCCTCTAACCTTGACTTTTGTTTTTATCATTGTATAATCTTCACATTAATATTACATCTCAAAGTTCTCTTTAACTCATCTTCACGACCATCATCATCATCATCATCATCATCATTGTTGTTGTTGTAGTTATTTTTATTTTTATTTTTATTTTTATTATTTATAATTTATATAGTTAACTTTCTTGTGGTTGAACCCCGATCTTATCAGGTTATTTATTACTTTGACACTCCTACACTTAGGATAAGACTCCAACTCTTTGATCGAGTCAAATATAACTTGTGTTAACAACAAATCAAGTTTCTTTCATAACACATGTGTCGATTATACCATATGGTTTGTGCTATGAAGGTACCAAGTATTTGTTGCACTTAGGTTATATAAAATAAATCTAGATTAACCATCTAATAAGCAAAGTATTAAGAGTAAATAAGATAACAAATACAAAACATGTTAGCATCAAACATTAAAGTCCAGTTGAGTTTATAGTATACTTATTCTTACACCATTAATATAACTTTTTCACCTTAACATGATAAACTTAGCTAAACATAATGAAAGAAGAGAAATATAAATAAACAAGATAAGAATATAAGTAAGATATAAGTTAACAAAGTAAAGTAAAGAAAATGAAAAGCATAAACAAGAGATTAATTAAAGCAAAACTTAAGCATTACAAAAATATAAAGAAAGAGCGAGACATGATCTTGATCTAAAAACCAAGATGCCTAAATGTATGGCAAATGCCTTTTTTTTATAGCCTAAAAGTAGGAACTATTGATTTGTTGACTAATTATTGAGTGGGTGGCCAACTCTTAACTTAGTGATAATCATTATTTTCTTGTCTGTTAGAAATATTATTGCTATCGTTAAAATTTGAACATACTTAATCATAAAAGTTCTAGGAAATTGTCTCAATTCCAACAACAAAAAATTGAGATCATTTGGACTTCTCGAACTCAAGAAATGTGTTGAACATTGAATAGTGTCTGGACTACATGACAGATTCGGACTTCTCCGTTGTTGCTAAGATTTGAACTTCTAAATAGCAAAATTGAATCTTGTCTTTCCATGAAAGTTTTAGTCCTATGTCCTAACTTTTCATCCATGTAAAGCAAACTTAAATCCAAGTTCTACAACTCCAGATATGACCCAATGACTTAACAATATTCCAGTCTGGATTGAACTAGCATATCTTTTTTAAGCTTTACCCTCTCTTCATCTTCTCAATTTCAGTAGTTGAACTCATCAATCAATCCTTTGATTTATATGATAGGGCTGCATTTAATATGAACATTTACCATATATTAAAGGCATCTTATAGTATTAGACTTGCTATTATAAAACATGCTTTAGTTAAAAAGTTATTAATATTTCATGTGCAAAATGCTGATATAAAACCTTGATAAAAATGAATTTTTAAGTACCAATCAGTTATCCCTAATGCAATTGCATAATCTCTTTGGAATAAGTTTTTTCCTAATATGATAGTTTCACCATTTATGACATCTTAAGGTTGCCTTCTATGATAGCTTGAGGTTTCCAACCATAAAAAAAAAAATAATAGGACCCTTGTTCTATAGCCAAATATATACCACTAAGGCTAACTAGAACCTTGAAAACTAACTCAACTCTCTAGATAGGCTCCTGAACCTTATGTTATCTCTAGGGATGATGTTTAATCTTCTACTTTTGGGTTTGATTTGTCTTTGTCTCTCTAGTAGGGGGTTTTTAGTCTTATATCATTGTAAGGGAGGCCACAAGCTTTCAACTTTTAAAAAAAATACAATAACTCTTCAAGAAATAAATTGACTTGGTCTCTTTAGTGCAATAACACCACCTTCTTGGTTTCCCCATTACCATTTAGAAACTTTTCTAAATATGAGTGTCGACATAGGTATGTCTTGTCTGCAGCTTGAAAATTTTCTAAGTGTAGATATTGACAAGGATTCCCTCCTCTCAACCTTTTAGAACATTTTCTAATTATAAACTCACCCTTTTTGGGTTCCTCTCTGCCCTTTGAAATTTTCTAAGTATGGTCGTTAATATAGATTCACTCCTCTCAGCCTCTTAGAATATTTCTAAGTATAGGCTCACCTACCTTAGGTTCCTTTTCGCCGCTTAAAAAAAAAATTAAGTATGGGTGTCGCAATAGGTACATCCCCTCCGCCTTTGAAAATTTTCTAAATACAAGCATCAATAAGGATTTGCTCTCTTAAACATCTTAGAATATTTTCTAGGTATGGACTCACCCTTTTTGGGTTTCCCTCCACCCATTAGAAAATTTTCTTTGTATGGTAATCAATATAGGTTCTTACCCTTTGTCTCTTAGGAATTTTTCAAGTATGGACATCAATAGGGATTCATTCCCCTCAACCTTTCAGAAAATTTTCTAAATATGGACTCACCCTCTTTAGGTTCCCTTCAGCCAATCGATAATTTTCTAAATACAGGATCTACCCTCTATAGATTTCTCTCAACCTCTTAGAAAATTTTCTAAATATAAGCTCTCCCTCTTTAGATTTCTCCACCTATTAGAAAGATTTTCTAGGTATAGATTCCTATATAGTTTCACCTCACCCTCCTGAAAAATTTTCCAAGTATAAGTTCCTCTGGAGTTCACATCTACACACATAGAAATTCTTTTTTTTTAAAAAAAAAGAAGCATACCCCTACATATAGACTCTCTGATATATTAATCACAATTTTTACCCTACTTGTCATATAAAAAGAATTAACAAACTAGTTATATCAAGTACTTTTACGAGTCTTTACATTTAGAAATCACAAAGACTTGAAGAACTATTGATAAACCTAAAATTAATGACCCCAAAAAACTCCCTAAAAACCACCTTCCTTGGGCTCAGCCAAGGGAAGGGCCCACCTTCCGTAAGCTCATCCAAGGGAAGGACCTAGTTTCATATGCACAACTATATTTTGGATTCTACTCTTTTAATACCCTTAGGTGCATAAAAGTCCTCTAAGGACCCACCATATTTCTATCAATATTAATACTTATATTGGGAATATTCTTCCTCGTTAATACATATGTCAGGGATATTTTCCATCATTAAAACTATAAAAGGTAATATTACACTTTAGGTTTTCGTCTAAATAAAAAGACTCATGAACTATAAATAGACCTTAAATTCTTTGACACAACTAAAAAATTGATGTCTTCTCCCAAGTGGAGGAGTGTCGAAGTAATAAATAACCCAGCAAGATCGGGGTCGAACCACAGGAAGGTTAATTATACAAATTATAAATAACAATAATACATCAACAATAACAACAACAACAACAACAATAACAATAATAGTAATATTAGTAGTAGTAGTAGTAGTAGTAGTAGTAGTAGTA
>NW_011499930.1:203249-207282 GCF_000495115.2 Populus euphratica | reverse complement strand
AAACATGAAAGTTGTAGAAAATTGTCTCATCTTTCTTCTATACAAATTTCAGGTCATTTGAACTTAGATTAGTCATTTAACAAGCAAAGTATTAAAGAGTGAACAAGATAGCAAATATAAAACATGTTAGTATCAAACATTAAAGTCCATATTAAGTTTACATTATACTTATTCTTACACCATTAGTGTAACCTTTTCACCTTGACATAATTAACTTAGCTAGACATAATGAAAGAAAGCAAAATAGATAAACAAAATAAGAACATAAAAGTTAACTAAGTAAAGGAAAGGAAATGAAAGGCATAAACTTAATATTAATGAAAACAAAGCATAAAAAATACAAAGAGAGAAAGGAAGAGCATGATCTTGATCTGGAAATCAAGATGCCTAAATGCATGGCAAATGCCTCCTTTTATAGGCCAAAAATGGGAACTATTGATTTGATGACTAATTGATAAGTGGGTGACCAACTTTTGACTTGGTGACAATCCTTATCTTCTCTTGTCTGCCCAAAACGTCATTGATAACGTCAAAATTGGAGCCAGTTGTAAACATGAAAGTTGTAGGCAATTGTCTCAGCTTTCTTGTGTAAAAATTTCAGCTCATTTGGACTTCTAGAACTCCAGATATGGCCAAAATACCGAATAGTGCTCGGGCTGGAAGACAGATTCGGGCTTCTTTGTTGTTGCTACAATTTGGACTTGATAATGGCCTTTTTAGATCTTGGGCTCCATATGAAAGTTGTAGGCCTATGTCTTACCTTTCCATCCATATAAATTGGACCTAAATCTGAGATCTGTAGCTCCAGATATGACCCAATTACCGAACAGTGTTCCGGTTTGGATTGCACCGACATCTCTTTTCTAAGTTTGGCCATCTCTTTATCCTTGCAATTTAAGTTCTTCAAGTCATCAATCAATCCTTTCATTTATGTGATAGGCCTGCATTAAAAATAGACATTTACCATAAATTATAGGTATCTTATATTATTAGATACATTATTATAAAACATATTTTAGTTAAGGAGTTATTGATACTTCAAGTGCAAAATGATGATATAAAACCATGATAAAAATGCACTTTTAAGTACTAATCACACCCCCCAACCAGCTTATTACTAGTCCCTAGTAATCAAAGCGTTAAAATAGAAAACAAATTTGCAAATTTCACAAAGCAAGGTATTCATCATTTAACTTCCATTAGTCTATCCAGATAAACAAACTCTCATTAAATTTATATATCTGCTCAATACCTCTTAACAAGATATTAATAAACCTTTCTTTTGTGCTCAATGTATCAACACATAATTATGGGGCTTTTCTTGGAAGAAAACAAAATTTTTGTTCTAATGTTTAAGGTTAACTTCCTTGGGTTGGGATTACTATTTTTGTCTTTTTTTTTTTTTTTAACTCTATATACATATACTTTAAAAACATCATGCATCTTTAACCCATGTAATGAGCTTTCAGCTAATGACTCCCAGACCAGTTGGTCTTAGGGCATTAGGTGTTAAGACACCCCTACGAGCTTAGTAACTCGGGTCGCAGATACTGATATGTAGATAGTGCAATGTTTGATTCCCTTAAGCTTTTCTCCTCAACCCATGTAACAAGCGTTGGGCCAATAGCTCCCAAGTCAGTTGACTTTAGGGTATTAGGTGTTAAAACACCCCTTCGGGCTTAATTGCTTAGGTTAGGGAGGCTACGAAACCAAACTTATCTACATTTTTATTATCATCATTTTTTTTTCTTTTTTTCTTTTTTTTTTTTTTTTTTTTTTTTTTTTTTTTTTTTTTTTTTTTTTTTTTTTTTTTTTTCTTTTTAATTATATACAATCCCTTTCCCTTAGTTGTTACCTTTAACAAAAGAACATAAATAATGTAATAATCCAATATGCAACCCACAATCATATGTTAAAGTGTGTGTGTGTAAATTAAGGTTTAAAAATACATGTTAAATAAGTATATGAGCAGAATTAAGTGGTAACAATACGAGAGTTTGTAAACCTGAATATTTCAGGAAGTATTATAATAGACCTTGTTAAGAATGGTTACTAAGATGCGTCTCAAGAGTCACTTTAACAAAAGAACTCCTTTACTCTGCCATCCTAGTAACAACAATTATGCACATGCTTTATGAAATGAAAAACAATTTTTTTTTTATCAACTACTACCCTCTCCCCCCAACCAAAACGAGACATTGTCCTCAATGTTCTAAGGTAGAAAGATAGAGTATAGAAGATATCACCTGAAATAACGAACACTGACAAACCTGAAACACACTGAAACAAATATAAGAAACAACAAAACACAATAATAAAACCAAGCATGTGTATGTACAGGTAGTTGTGATTGTGGCTCACATCTTCCCTTGGTTTTACGTCCAAGAACGGCTTAAACGCCCTCTATGGGTCGGGGATAGGCTTCCCATCCAGTTTTCTTAAAAACTGGCAAACAGGGTCTTTTTTAGTCAGATTCCCAAGACTAAGTCTATCATGTTCTTTATGAAATAGTGGCCATAAATCATGAATTGCACGATGCACATCTCCACTAGGATGCGTCTCAAGAGTCAATAGAAGATTATCTAAAGACTCCTTACTCAGGCCATCCTTAATGAATTGTATTTTATCTTCACGGTTTATAGATACCATTCCTAAAGAACGACATTGTGTATTACAAGTCCATCTAGCACATCGATGACAGACATCCAGTCGTTTTGCACGACGCTTCTTTGCAAAAGTGCTTTTACCTGTTCCAGGCATGTGTGAAATGAAGTTAGAGGACTCACCTGATAATCGGACCTTTGCTTCAATCAACCAGCGAATATCTTCAGGAATTCCATGATTCATTAACAATCTCAATCTTGCACATCTAGCATGGTAAATTTTTGTAATCGCATTCTGAGGCAGAGCGGGAAAATACTTTTTCAATTTTTCAAGATTAGTGTCCATTTTCAAATGAGAATTGGAAGAGAGATTCAAAGAATTGCACAGATATATACACAGATATCAGTAATTGTGGGAAACTGAAAGAACCGACTTAAGTCACGGAGTACCGTTATCCGCCATTTGACCGGGGTGAGAGAAACTAGCAAAAATCACTCAAAAAGAAACATAAAAAAGAAAATGTGAGAAAAACAAAATAATCAACCTTTATCTACAAGATCATTCAAACCAGCTGATTCATTTTCACTAGGAAAATTATCAAAGTAAGCTTTCAAACGATGTCCATTTTCCTTAAAATCATTGTCATTCATTGAATTCTCAATATCACAGGCCCCATAAGGATTGGTCCATCTTAATCTTAGCTCTTTAGGGAGTGCATAGAGTTGAGAATCATAAAACAAAACTTTTTGACCAGTGTCAATTTTTTGACAATTTTCACAAGTTTTGCAGAATGCATGTGTGTCCTTGAACATGGTGGGCCAATTAAATCCATTTTGAAAGATTTTTGTAGCTGTCTTTTTTTACGAGAAATGACTTCCACATGCTTCAGAATGACAAAGTTTAATGACACTACTTACCTCATTGTCGGGAATGAATCTTTGAAATATTTGATCAGGACAATATTTGAATAAGTTAGGGTCATCACAATAAAAGTTATTTACTTCATTCAAAAACTTTTCTTTATCCTGGGTATTTCAATCAGCTGGCAAATCTTCTAAAGCAAGAAAATTGATTATTTTTTTTATCATACCAAGGCATTGGACTAAGAGAAAGTAAAGATTTATTAGGAAAGTAATCATCAATTGGTGTGATGTTAGATGTCAAATTTGTTGTCACTTTTGATAAAACATCCGCATAAATATTTTTGGTGTGCTTTTCATCTGTGATTTCTTTGCCTTAATGAATTGTATTTTATCTTCACGGTTTATAGATATCATTCTTCAAGAACGACATTGTGCATTACAAGTCCATCTGGCATATCGATGACAGATTTTCAGTGGTTTGGCACGGCGTTTCTTTGAAAAAGTTCTTTTACCTATTCTAGGCATGTGTGAAATGAAAGAATTAGAGGACTCACCTGATAATCGGA
>NW_011499930.1:200585-200749 GCF_000495115.2 Populus euphratica | reverse complement strand
CCTATTACTACTACTACTACTATTATTATTGTTGTTGTTGTTGTTGTTGTTGTTATTGTTTTCAAAACCATGATGAGGGAAAAGTTTTATCTTTTGTAGCCATGTTTTAGTTTTATCTTTTAATGAAAAAGGGAAAAGCTTTAATCTGATGGTGTTCATACTAC
>NW_011499930.1:200417-200531 GCF_000495115.2 Populus euphratica | reverse complement strand
GAGGAGAAAAAACTATGCATGATGCTGCACTTGTTCTTGTAGGATTCATGTTGTCTCTAAGTGTTCTAACATGGTTATTATCATTATGAAGTGAGTAGAGTGACTGGTTATCTT
>NW_011499930.1:199575-199739 GCF_000495115.2 Populus euphratica | reverse complement strand
ATAATAAAAGAAAGAAAAAT
Organism: Populus euphratica; assembly: GCF_000495115.2. Lineage (NCBI taxonomy): Eukaryota > Viridiplantae > Streptophyta > Magnoliopsida > Malpighiales > Salicaceae > Populus > Populus euphratica. The sequence goes on along the minus strand of NW_011499930.1, from coordinate 199,719 downwards.
AAATAAACAAAATAAAAACATAAATAAGATAAGAGTTAACTTGTCTTATTTATGAAAAGCATAAACTTAATATTAATGAAAGCAAAGCATAAACATTACAAAAAATACAAAGAGAAAAAGCAAGAGCATGATCTTGATCTAGAA
>NW_011499930.1:192737-199046 GCF_000495115.2 Populus euphratica | reverse complement strand
AATTTTAGTTCTTAAATTCATCAATCAATCCTTTAATTTTTGTAATAGACCTGTATTTAAAATGAACATTTACCATAAATTAAAGTTATCTTATATTATTAGATACGTTATTATAAAACATGCTTTAGTTAAGGAGTTATTGATACTTCAAGTGCAAAATGATGATACAAAAACTTATCTTCTCGGCATCAAGCATCAAGTGAACATATAATTTTTTTTCATTTTTTGGCCTAGAGTTTCTATTTGGTTGGGTTTTTGTTCTACCTTGACTGTTGGGCCGTGGCCCAATATCTTTTCCCGAACAGGTTCTGTTTGGACTTTTCTTTTACAGGTCAACACTAAAATTTCATACTCCTATTACTAAATACTTCGATGTACGTATAAAGTGCGTGAGCAATTTGCAGCAGAATAAGCCGAGAAACACCAAAATAGGAGATTCTTCCTGAGAATGATAAAACAGTCCATTAGAGTTAAATCTGATAATGATCTTTCTTGCCAAAGAGGGACTGAAAGTTGAACAAGTGGCCTAACTTTTGCAAGTTACATGAATGCCATTGTATGTAACTGTAATGCCTCGCCTTGCAAGGCATTTCTCCAAACCCTTGACTGTAACAGAGAGTAAGGCGTTGATATAACTAATTTGGTCTTAACAAGCAGACATTGATTTTTGCTGGCTTTCTAACTGAAGACAGAAGTTGTTCGTTTCCTTCAAAACAAAGTGAAGTCTCCATCATATCTGAAGTAAGATTAACGTTTCCTTTTCTGTTCTTAATATTTTAGACACAAAAGTTGTTGGCAATACAGAACCTGGACATACAGCTGGTATCCATCCAATGCTGCCAAGGACTTCTTGGATCAATTTACTTTTGTTTGTGGACCTGATACCTACCGCCACCCAATTTTTCAGCAGCAATGCTTATCAAGTGTCAGATCACTTACTTTTTTTCCCTGGCTATCTTTAAAATAAAAACAAATAAATAGTTGACATATATATATAAAAATATTAACTTTAAGATGTATTTTTTTGTGTAATACAAAAATAATATTTTTAGAATATAACTAAACCTTTTAAATCTCTAAAAAAATAAAAAAAGATAAAAAGACATTTATTTTTTATATATATTTATTCTTTGTACAATAAGAGGTTTATTAGACTTGAAACATTATACCTATTAATATTATAATTATTAATGAAACTATATGAATGTTAATGAAACAATTATATTTTAAATAAAATTAAATAATAATTATTTAATTTTATCTCAATAGTTACGAATATCAAAATTAGTTATAAAAATTAAAGAAATAAATTCAAAAAATAAATTAATTTCAATGACATATCAAGTTCTAAGTGTTAAGTGTAGTCTTTAGATATTATGAATATTGAATTTTAAATTCTATTAAAAGCATACGTCCATCCTCTTTTACATAATAAAACATACTAAATACTATTAGAATAGGGTTAAAAATTAATTAGCAATATCTAACATAAACAATAACTTGTTATTACCCATTAAACTTAGAGATAAGCTTTTTTCTAATTTAAAATTGGGTTTCTATTATCGGTATCTTAATAACGAGTTTCAACCCCATTTCAATAGTTGTTTTTCTTTTCATGTCTCTAGATAGTTTTTTAATGAACAGATCCACAAAATTACTTACAAACGTCTTATAAAGAATGATGATTATACTATTTGTAATCAACTCTCGAATATATTTATGTTGAATGCTTATATATCTTGACTTATCATTGTAAATGTTATTATAAACTCGAGACATAATTACTTCACTATCGCAAATATAAAAAAAATAATTGAGATAATTTGTGGCCACAACTTAATATCTAACAAACATATTTCTTAGTCATTATGCTTCTTTACCTACAGTAACCATTGCAATAAATTCTGATTCCACAATAGAATGAGAGATGCATGTTTGTTTTTTAGATACCCAAGATATTGAACCTCTTTCAAGTGCAAAAATTCATCCTGATGTGAACTTGTTATCACTCGAACTAGTTATCCAACTTGCATCATAATATTATTGCAATACAACTAGAAAATCATAATAAAACAAACCTCAATTGATTTTTCTTTTTAGATAACCAAAAATTCTTGCAATAGCCTTCCAATGATTCGTATTTAGCTTGCTTGTATATCTTGATAACTTGCATATAATAAAAGCTATATTTGGTCTTGTACAATACTTAGCATACATAAGACTTTTAATGGCACTAGTATATTCTAGTTGTGCTACCGTTTTATTACAATAATCATTTAACTTCATATTAAAGTCAAATGAGTTATTAATCTCCTTTATATTGAAATGCTTAAACTTATCAAGCATTTTCTCAATTTAATATGACTAATTAAATATATAGTCACTACTATACTTCTTAACTATGATACCTAAAATTATATCCACTTAACCAAAGTCTTTCATTTTAAAAATAAAAGTGAGATACCTTTTTATTTCAACTATTCCAATCATATTGGTACTAAATATTAAACATCATCTACATAAAGATAAATAATCACAGCCCAATCTTTTGTAAATTTGGAATACATACACTTATTGGCATCATTGTGATGAAAACCATTTAACAAAATTAATTTGTCAAACTTCTCACACTATTGTTTCGGAGCTTGCTTTAAAGCATATAAAGACTTTACCAATTTATAAACTTCTTTCTCATTTTTAAGAAGTATAAAACTCTTAGGTTGCTCCATATACACTTTCTATTTTAAATCTCCATTTAAGAAAGTTATTTTAACATCCATTTGATGAACATACAATTTATAAATTAATGATAATGCAAAAAAAAAAATTAATGGATATAATTCTTACCACTAGGTAATAAGTGTCTAAATAATCAACACTGTCTTTTCTAGTAAAACCTTTGGCAATTGATATTGTCTTGAAGGTTTGTCTAGAATCATCGATATTATATTTTCTTCTAAATACCCATTTACATCATATTGGTTAAGAACCTGGAGGTAAATTTATTAAGACCTAAGTATTGTTAAATAATATAAAATCCATTTCATTATTTACCATTTCTTTCTAGAAGGCAAAATCCCTAGAAGACATAGCTTCACAAGATATCTTTGGATCATCTTTCACTTTTAGGATCATATATGTCTTTTTTAATATTATATTTCTATCACTTTCCACTAAAAATAAAATTAAATTAGTAAAAATTAAATTTATATCTATAAGTTTTTCCTTTCTAAATCTGACTTTTTCTAGATTTATTTGAACCTATTGCTTCTAGGTTTATATGTTTTTTACTTAAAGTTGAGTTATAAGTCATTACTTTTAAATCTGGTTCTTACATATTTGAATCACTTATGAATTTATTTTTAATAAATTCAATATGTACGGATTCAACTATTACATTAGTTTCTAAATTCAAAAGCCTATAAGCTTTTGAATTTTGTGCACAACCAACAAAAACAATCTTAAGAACTCTAGATCCTAATTTTGTTTTTTTGAGGATAAAAAACTTTATAGAAAGCTACACAACCCCACACTTTAAAATAATTAAAATTTTCCATACTTCATAAGGAGAAATATTTGATTTCTTAGATGATACTCTATTATGAATGTGACATGCAACATGTAAAGCTTCACCCCATAAATTATTTGGTAATTAAGCATTCAAAAGCATGGCATTGATAATATCTATTAAGACCTTATTTTTTCCTTTTGGTAAGTCTATTATGTTGTGGTGTATAGGGTGTTATCATTTAATAAATTATTCTATTTTTCTCATAAAATATAGAAAACTCTATAGAAAAGTATTCTCCACCTCTATCACTTCTAAGAATTTTAATTTTCCTTTCCTTTTGATTTTCTACCATTTTCTAGAATTCTTTAATTTTTCCAAAGGCTTCATCTTTAGTTCTTAACAATTAAGCATAGATAAAACAAGAATAATCATAAATAAAAGTTATGAAATATCTTTTCCTACCCCATGTTAATATACAATTTATTTAACATATATGAGAATAAACTAACTTAACTAATTGAGAATTTCTTTCAACTTTAAAAAAAGGCTTTTCTGTCATCTTTGCTTAAATAAATACTTTACATTTATCATTATTATCATGTAAAGATGAAATATAATCATACTTACACATATATTTTAAATATCTATAATTTAGATGTTCTAATTTACCATGCCAAAGAAAAGAAGTAAATTCAACCATATAAGTAGAAATAATATTGATTTTATTAATACTAAACTTAAATATATCATCACAAGAACAACCTTTTTCCCACAAACATCTCACTCTTAATAATAATAACCTTATCAAACTCTAAAACAATCTTGAACCCTTTCGTGCTCAAAACACAACTAAAAATAAATTTTGTTCAGAAATAAAGTACAACTCAATAGTTTCTTTTCTAAAAACTTTAATAAAATTATAGTTGTCCATCAAGAGCTCTTCAAATCTCTTCAATTCTTTATAAGTTTTGAACCATGTTTTGTTATTGCAGATATCAATTGTTGCACCAGAATCCAGTAACCAAACTAAAGTCTTTATAGCACTAGTTGCCATATTTAATTAAATAATCATTCCAATTTGAATGTTTGAAACCATGGAAACTAACTCATTGACTTTCCTGTTTCAACTATATTCACTTTGAAAGAACCACATTTCTTATTGAAATTCTTCGATCTACACTCTTTTATGTAGTGCTTTTTATTTCCATAATGGAAACAAACTTTATGCTTCTTGTTAGTATTATATTTTCTTTTTGAATTTGTTTTTTTTTTATTTTGCACTGTCAGATTATTTTGAGTTATTATCAAACCAGTTTCAGTAACCAAATTTACTTTATAATTTATTACTTATAATTCATACATACGAGATTGAACCTCAATTTGCAAGTGTGTTTGAAATTGTTCAAAAGTATAATTGTCTATTTAATGCAACATCTTCTTTCTATGTTCATTCTAGGATAAATAAAGTTTTGATAAAACACCCTTCACTTAAAGTGAATTAGGAATTTTGATATCCATATCACTAAGTTTTGAAATAAACATTTGAATTTCATGGACATGAACCATGATTAGCTTTTTGTCGATGATCTTATACTAAAAAAATTAAAGCAAGAAAATGATTAGAACATGATTTTTTATACTTGTAATGTGTCCCTAAGGCAGCCTAAATTTATTTTGGTGACATTAATTAGGAGAAGATGTCATCAATTCAAATAGTTTGAGTATTCAGAATATACCCTCAACATAGCACTTAATCTTTCTCATGTTTCAGTCTTTCAATCTTAAAAACAACAGATTTATCTTCTTGTGATTAAATTAATGCAAGTAGATTTTGGTCAACAATATAGTAAATCTTTAATAAAATAAGCAGGAACACCATCTTGTTCATCCATCTTATATTATTCATATAATCAAAATGATCTAGTTGAATTTTGACAACTTTATCAACCCTAACGCATGAATTCAAATTTGCTCCATCATATAAACACCTTAAAATTGTTAAAGAAACCATTTAAAATTGAAATAAATAAAGAGTTAGCTTAGAGATGCAAAAACATTGTCTTTAAGGTTTTTATTTACTTATACAAACACAACCCTCCAGAATACAACTAAATCCTTTAAACCTCTAAGAGAATGAAAAGAGAAGACAAAAGAAAGAAAATATGTTTGTTTTTTTATATATGTTCTCTAGTAGTAACAAGTTTATTAGACTAGAAACATTATAATGGAATAATAAGTTTGTTAATATTATGACTATTAATGAAATTATATGATTGTTAATGAAATAATTATATTTTAAATCAAATTGAATAGTTGTTATTTAGTGTAATCATAATGGTTAGAAATGTCAAAATTAATTACTAAAATTAAAGAAATAAATTCAAAAAAAAAACAAATTAATCTCAGCGACATATTAAGTTTCAAGTGCTCAAGCGTCAAGTGTCATTTTTTGAAATTATAAATATTCATATAATATCATTTGAAAACCCACTGGAAGAGCCATTCACCATGGATTTCACTTGGTTTACTATACAAAATAAACTCATATTTATAAATGACAAGACCAAAAGATTGATGTCTTCTCCCAAGTGCAGGAGTGTCGAAGTAATAAATAACCCAACAAGATTGGGGTCGAACCACAGGGAGGTTAATTGTATAAATTATTAACAACAAAAAATCCATAATAACAACAACACAACAATAAAAAAATCCATAATAACAACAACAATAATAATAATAATAATAATAATAATAATAATAATAATAATAAAGAAAAAGAAGGTGAAGAAGAAAGAGAC
>NW_011499930.1:192316-192481 GCF_000495115.2 Populus euphratica | reverse complement strand
ATGTTAACAACAAATCAAGTTTCTTTCATAACTCAGGTGTCGGTTATATCATACAGTATGGGCAATAAAAATGCCAAATATTTGTTGTACCAAGTGTTATACAACATAAATCAAGATTAGTCATTTAACAAGCAAAGTATTAAAGAGTAAACAAGATAACAAATA
>NW_011499930.1:178957-191911 GCF_000495115.2 Populus euphratica | reverse complement strand
CACTCTTGAGTTGGTGACAATCCTTATCTTCTCTTGTCTGCTTAAAAGATCATTGATAATGTCAGAATTAGAACTACTTAAAAACATGAAAGTTGTAGGAAATTGTCTCAGCTTTCCAGGAAAAACAATAAATGTCATTTGGACTTCTAGAATTCCAGATATGGACATCTTGATCATTTCCAAGTATTGAGGTCCTTTTCCTACAAGGATTTGTCAAAAATCCTAGCTAAGTTTGGATTCATGATGGATAGATTAAAGATTAAATTGGAGAGGGATTATTGTGTCTTTATGATGGACAAGGATTTCATATCTAACATGAAAATCAAAGGCCATATCATGTGGGAGTAAATCCTCTTATTTTTTTGTTCATTACAAGTAAGGATTCATTTCCTTACAAGGAGAATAAGAGGAGTCCAAGGACTTTTCTTGTTGTTTTATTTCCTTCCTCTTGCAGGATTTATTTATTTTAAATGGTGATTGTAGAAGGCTTTTAAAATGGAAGAACTAAGTAACTATCTTCTCTATTTTTAGAGCATTAATTCAACCAAATAAGGGAAGAAGATCAATCATTCAACACAGTAAGTTCAAAAAGAGGTCTAAAAGAGGTGACAAACACACATTATTTCTACACAAGTTAGATTTAACTCTACAAAAAAATTAATCAAGTTAGAAATGGTTCAGGGAGCTGATTGTTTCCTTTTATTATTTTAAATATTTTACTTAATTTTTATATTGTTTTAAGTGTTATTTGAATCATAATATTTTAGTTTAAATTTTTAAATTTAGTTGGGTTTGTTTTGGCTCAAATTAAGTATTTTAGTTTTGTTTTAGATATAGGCTTGTGTGGATGAAAGCTTAATAATTTACAATCTAATATGGATCCATTAGAGTTAATTATCTTAGAATTATATAATATTTTTCTTGTTGTGAATTTCACCAGATTAATAATATTATTATTTTTGCTTGAAACATACGTTGTTCTTTGTTGTAATAGAGAAGAAAATATAACTTTAAATATATAATTGTCCTTGTGGTATTAATTCATTAATTTTAATGCTTTCAGTTTTTATATATATATATATGTTAGTCAGAAGTTAACTTGGATCAAAATTCTTAAACTTAATTTTTAATTTTTTTAAAAATTGATATCATCTTTCGCGGGATTTCTTGATCACATAATCAAGAGTTAACGCATCACTTTTTCTCCCAGAACTTCAAAAGTCGAAATCTGCAGAATAAAAGCACTCGAAGACATGAAATAAACCAAGTTGAAAATGAAGAAAAAGGTCAGGGATAGAACAATGGAGGGATTCACAGACCAAGAAAATTTCGCTGTGATGAAAAGCTCATTTGATCCACAGAAGGGCTTCAGAGATTCAATGATTGGGATGACTGAAGAGGAGATAGCTGGGAAGAAGAGCTCGAAGAACTCTTTATCTGACATTGAATGCTTACGAGTATCATGATATCATTATTAAGGTATTCCGGCAGGCCTGTTTTGATACTGAACTAGAAAATGAACAATGTTGCTACGAATAAACACCGCGTCATTCAGTTAAAAACGGTGGGAACACACTTGTAAATTTCCTGTAAATTGCTAAGTTGTTGCGGTTAAATTATTATGCTTCTAATTAATTGTTATTCCATGAATCATCATCATCATTAGCTTCGAAGCAGTGACAATTTCAAGAGTTATATATTTACATGAAATATTGGGATTGAGATTTTCTCTAACGATACAGTACAATTATCATTTTACTTTTTAATAGAAAAAATAAAAACCTTGAAAGTGAAAGTGATTTAGTTTTTTTTAGTTATCCTTAAAATCAATAAAATTTAGAATTGTTGATTAAAAGTTATTTATCTTTTTATAAGTTTTAAAATAATAAAAACACTTCTTTACCCTTAAAAAAAAAAAAACAAACCTAGCATTGTTGATCAATGGGTTTTTTGGGTTTTTCCCTCCTTAGACTATAATTAAATACGTCTTTGCCCTCAAAAAATATAAAAAATAAGGTATGTATTTAGAAGTGTTTTTATCATTTCACATTAGTTTATTTATAATTTTTATGGTTATGAGGTGCATTTTAGTATTTGTATATTAAATTTTTAATTTTTAATTATGAAAAACTCACGGCGGCGTGCTCATTTTGTTCTAAAATGTGAATTGCATTTATTTTCATTGAACAGCGTGTATAATGTCACTCCATGATAAAACCTAGCCTCCCACTCCATTCTTGAAAGCGTCATTGCATTTTTTTTCTGCTCCTATAGCACGTGACAGATGATGAATGGTTTATCATGATAGTCATTTTTGTCTTATTTTTCCTCTTTAGTAAAAAAATATATGTTTATCGTCTTTTTTTTAATTTTAATTCTTATATTTTTTATTATTTATTTTTGTTCTTAGCCCTTTTAAAAAAAATTTATGTTTTCAATTTAGTCCTTAAATTATAATTTATAATATATATTTTTTTCAATTTGTTTCTTATTCTTTTGACTTTTGTATTTTTTTCCTTAGCTTTTTTTGTTAAATTTTTATTGATTTTCAATTTCATCATTCAATCAAAGTATATGTTGTTTTATTTTTTCAATTTAGTTCTCATTCTTTTGATTTTTTTATTAATTTTTTTTCTTTTCAATTTAACCCTCTAATTTCAATTTTTTATGCCCTCTAATTATTTTTTATTTTGATTTCCATCCTAATTATTTTAATTATAATTTATGTGATTAATGTTTTTCTTGGTTTCATCCGTCAATATCTAATTTGTTTAGAATTGGGCTTCACAGTTTTTCTATTTGCCCTGCTTCTAATATAATGACATGGGTCATGAGTTTTAAAAGTTAATATAGTTAGAGATTGTTTGTTCCCTCTTTTTTTATATATAATTTTATCATTCCACATTGTTATTAAAATTAGTTTTGTGGTTATTCGCAATTTCTTTTTTATCAATTTATCATGATTTCATGATTTAAACCACGAGTTTTGCAAACCTTTTTGGATAAAAGTTTTTTTAAAAAAAATTGTTTTTAATTTTTGAATATTTTTATTTTATTTTTTATAGTTAAGTTTTATTTTATAAAATAATATTTATTTAAAAATAATATTTCTAATATATCCGAACTTGCATAATATTTTTTTTCACTCAATTTCTTATATGTTTCTATCATCTTTTATCGATTATAATAAACAAATTTAGTATATATAAATAAGCAGATATTTCATTTTGTGAGATTAAATATCTTGATTTACATCTATTTTTTAATTTTTTTCAATTTTTTTAGTTATTATTACTTAGATGACTATTCATTTATTTTATTAGATGAATAAGTAAATCTTTTAACTTATACTTTAAATTTTTTCATATAAAATTTATAAAAAAATAAATTATAAAATTTGTGTACTCATTTATAAAAAAATAAAATATTCCGGCCGGCCAGGTCAAATAGATAACGCATGTATATATCAACCGTAATCTTCGAGGTACCCAATTGGAAGAAGGGATGCGTTAACGAGGAAAGGAGAATATTTATGACTCGTGAGCATTACAAAGCCAAGTCCTAATAACGCATAAAAATGCTTTAACCATTATGCTTCTGGTATTAAAGAGTGATAGACCCTTTCCTCGTGAGTTCAAAGGATAACTGTGCAATGTCCCTGGTTTGCATTCAACATCTTTGAGGGGAAGGCAGCAGAGTGACAGACAAATTCATAGCTCTATACTTTCTCATGGTTGATAGAAATTATCAACGCGTGCTAGTGGTTTTGCAAGCACGCCTTTGGACAGTCCAAACGCGGCCTAAACGAATGAGGACAAGTAATCGCATGTTGCTTCCTTTCTATACTATATAGTTGACTTATACAGGTAGCTTCAACTTCAACATTTCGACTCCTTTTTAACTTTCTAAGCGCCTCCCCTCGCCTTCATATGATTATTCATCTCCCATAGATGGTAACTTATTTTGAGAGTTTAAAAATAAAATCTTGAGAGCCACCTGTATACAGAAAACTGAACCGTTCACAGCCCTCTCAGTGTTTTGCATTTCATGTCAATTAAAGAAGAGGGAAAAAAAAAAAACCATCCCCATCAATCCATCGGTGTTGGTAAATGCGAAAAGCATTACTCTTAGCTGGAAGAAATTCACATGCATGGACAAGTGCATGCTACAGAATCAGGGTGTAATCTTTGTTAACAAGAACAACTTTTCATAGGATCATATTGATTAATGAACATGATAAATGCGAGTCCATGTGTCATTATAACTAAGATGTCGTTCTAGTAGGGTAAGCAACTCGATCTCTAAAGCTGGCTAAGAGGAAGAAAACGCAGATGCTCCATCTCTCTGTTTTCAAGAAGAATTTCATCTTTAACAACAGATTTGATCATGCTACATGTGCTTTCACCTTTCAGCATAGAAAATGTCTGCGCAAACAAGAAAATATTCACTGTATACATCATCATAGAGCACTTTGAGCACAGGCGTGAAACATCCTTTTTCTGTTTACCATTCCATTGTTGAGATGCAAATTAAATTCGAGAACCACACTAGTACTGTTGTTTTGATGAAGAGGAAAAATGTCTGTCAATTCTCTGTATTGGAACCCTATCTAACTATACTTCCAGTGTTAAGCGTTAAGACTAAATACAGAGCTTCTGGAATAGATAAAGCACCTAGTAGAACAGAAAAATTCATTTTCCAATGTCTGCAAGTGCAGTTAGAAATGACCGAAATTCCACTTGCACTTCACTATTATGCTATTAGCAAGAATTTCAAAGAGCGCACACAAGCGTATTTGCTGCCAAACAAAACGTAACAGAAGTTATAAACCACACTGAAGAGCATCATATGACAGGCTCCATTCAAAAACTTGATGATGTCAAAATGCAATTAAATGTAGGCACTTAAAGAAACCAGAGAAAGAAGGTTGGGTCACTGAGATAGACAATTCAACTAGAGATGCCGAAAGGTTCCAAAAGACATTCGCATTGTATGACTGATAACAGTATTTAATAACTGTATAGTTACTACTATATAAATGAGTCACAACTAAACAGGAGTCTGCATTAACCATGCAAGCTATAAGGAAACCTAATATTAACAAGGGAAACATGATACTCAATAAGAGAGAGAGAGAGAGAGAGAGAGTCTCTGAGGCATCAGAAGTTGAAAAAACTGTCAACCAATGTCAAGTTCTTTCAGCAGGAGTAAGATGCCCCATCTGTTCTGTAAGATTATTTACATTCCTCATATTCCACCAAAATTTTCCGGGATCAACAGGCTTTATTTCACCTTTTCTACCATCAGAATCCTTTCTTTCAGATTGAACTTCCTGTGCGTTGGTTGAACCAGGATTCTCAGTTAAAAACTGCTCCCAGAATACATCATTGACTCCAGTGGCCACAGTGGGAGCAGTCCCGGCTGGTTGTTCCTTCGGTGAAACAGGCTCTGGTGCAGCAGCTGCAGAGGGCTCAGAATTCATGTCAATACCAGGTGATTTGGGACGAAAATCAACATTCAGATGCACACAAGATATAGCTGGACTTTGTGCACCACTTGTAGAGTCATCCATCTCTATCGTTGAATTGTTGTAGGTTTGACCAATATCATGTACCATATTCTCCCAAAATGTAAGGGATGATTCCAACTGCTCAAACTGCTCCATGTTTAACAGGGCAACAGAATTACTGTCTGCATTTTCTCGAGACAGAGCATGGGAAGTCACCATTTGGTTATCCTCATTAGAGGCTTCACTGTATAGATAACCAATTCTAGGCAGCCTCCGTTTTCTATCTTGACCTTCCAATTGTGGCATTATATTTAATGCAAGACCTGGTTTCGGCAACACTCGAGCCACAAAAGACACTATAGTTTGCTGTATGCATTCCGTTTGCTGTAACTTCTCCTTCAAACCCTCGATTTGCATGTCAAATCCTTTCCGCTCTTGTTCCTGCTTTTGTAACTCCAAAATAAGTGCTTGTTTTTCACGTTTAAGCTTCTCTATATCATCCTTCATACTCTGTCTTTCAGAATCAGTTAGCAGATTCGACCCTTGTCCTTGAAGATTCTGCATCGAATGGCTATGAACTGGCTTCCGTCTATGGATGTTCTTCATTAGATGTGGTTGACCTCTAATAAAATCCTCATTGGCGAATTCCCATTGCTCGGGATCAATTTTCCTAAAGCCCTATTCAATATCAAAATATTTCAATTCAATTCAACCTAATCAACAAAGAACGAAGAAAGACAGACATCCACATGCACACATCAAACACATATAAGCATGTAAAAACAAGAGAAACAAAAGGAATTGGCTTACATAAGTATTGAGCTGTCTGATGAAGCTAGAGAAGTTATTATGCTTAAAAAATCTGGGCAGCAAGTCCCTGGCAAACTCCGGTGGATTCCATACAACAAAACTCTTATTGTTCTGACTCCATGAAACAATTGAATCCGTGGAAGGATCATCCACCATCTCATATGCCTTTGCAAGAAAAGGCGGTAGCGAATTCGAAGTGCCCTGTGATTCGTCCATCCTAAAATAAAACCCTAATCTTTCATCCAATCACACCCTCAAACACCTCAAATCCAACAAAATTCACCAAAAAATAAAAATCCCAAGTGGCCAAAAACCCAAATTTCGACCAATTCAAAACCTTTCGAGTTCTAATTCAACAAAGCTTAACATCCCTTAAAACCCAATTCACAATCCTTCAATTTCTAGCTAAAAAGAAAAAAAATCAATCAAAATAAGAACTCATTGCTACTATGGTTCCAAAGAATCAATCAATCAACTCCGCCCTCTAAAACAGAAGGAATAACAGAAAGAAAGAAAATGTTGAAGAAAGCTAGATCTCAAAATTCAGATGAAGTTGAAACCCTTGAGATTATTTGTTGTTGTTATTAATAAAAAAAGAGAGAAAGAAACTGATGAGGATCCACTTCCTTCCGATTGTGACCAATTAAACAAACCCCCACAACACAAGAAGAATAAAAACATAACAGTTCTTCTTCTGTTTCTTGTATTTATTATTATAACAAAAACAAACCATCAGCCAGCACTACCTGTTCATTTCTGTTACTTTTATTTGTATGATCAATCAAATACTCTCTCTCTCCCTCTATGTATACTGCTGCTACTTTAACCCTTTTGCCTATGCCACCGTTTTTTTTTTTTTTGTTTTTTTTTTGCTCCTTGTTAGTCTAACCCTCAACAATTATTTTGAAAGAAAACATAAAGAAATTTAGCGAAGACGTTTGCAAGCAAGAAGGAGGGGATTTGTCGTTTGTTGTCCAAAAAACGATGTTTTTCGCTGTCTTTCTTTTTTATTTTTTTTTCTTTTTTTGGGATTCCCACTCTCGAACCGCGTACACAGGTTTCTTAAATTTGGATTTTTATTTGCTTTTCTTCTGGTTTTTTTTTTTCCTGGTATACATTTTTTTTCTTTTTTAAGTATATTACATATAACAAAAGTGTAATCTTTTGTTTTTAATTATTACTCAAGTAATAATACAGAACTTTATACGCGTATCAGGACTCACTGTTTGTAATCTTTGCAATGACAAGGCAGCTCCAACTTTGCTGATGCATGATATCTTTAAGAGGACAGATAGTTCTATCTACGGTAGGAAAAAATCTTACACTAATCAGCACTTACAGCTCAATATAATGTTAAGTTGTGAAGTCCAATCAATTACATATTCATGCCTGTAAGATGAAAGTAATTATATTACTGCTGGAGTCGGAGTAACTTTCAATGGATTAAAAGCCTTTTCCAAGTTGATTGATGAGTTTGGGAGACTGAGTCGTTAAAGGTGATGTGAACTTGGAGCACTTGTTTGAACTTGGAGCACTTGCAAAAACAAGTCCTTTGATAACTTATGAGATTCCATAATGCTTAAGTTAGCATAAGTTCAGGCGGAGGAAACCTTTTAGATTGTGTGTATGTGCAGATGTAAGAATAATGAGAGGTGAAAGGAATGTGAGCTCTTTTTCTTTTTTTCTTTTATATATATGTATATAAGAGTTGATGAGCTTAAAGTTTAGTCATGTACCTAGTGATTCATAAGCCTCTATGTATCCATGAATCCCATAGATTTGCATAGTGTGAAGAGTAGAGATGCAAATAAATTGTGTTACTTATTTCTATAGATAATTATGTAGAATAATTACCTCTCATTATGGACAACCACATTGTCAACTTGTAAAATAGAACGTTTAGATAAGAGGTTGTACTATAACCTTGTAAAGCAGGATGCTCAAATAGGCAATCACACTGTCAACTTGTAAAACAAGATATTTAGGTAGGCGACCACACTAACATAAGCTTATCTTATCTCTATTTTGTATGACTCATGATGGTGAGGAATTATGTTAGTATTAAATGTCTAGCACCATTCTTACATGGAGTTTACGTGCAAATTGAATCTAAAGAAGTAAGTCTAGGTAAATAAATCTAATCGGGTTTGTATATGATTTGTTTGAGCTTCCTAGGAAAAGGCTTCCCCTAGACATTGGACCATGCCTCGGGAAGTCTATACAAAGATGGTGAGCATGAGTTGACTTATTGTTGGATTTTAGAGAATCATCAAGAGAAATTGGGTTCCTTATTAGGCTTTGTCCAAGGTCAAACCACTTAGACAGTGGGCTTATGCAAGCCAAATCAAAACTTGTAAAATGGCAAGGATTTGGGTTTTGGAAGGACCTAGCCCACCCTTAAGCCCTCATGAACTTGGATTAGTAGGCTTTCCTGAGCCTAAACCATTTTGGGTGGTGGACGTAGGTGAACTAACTTGGTTATAGCTACTTTAAACCTAAAATCATACCATGAATAAGTAAGCTTAAATGGCCAATCTTGAACCCATCATTATTCGATTTAGGATTTATTTTAGATTGAGCTTATTAGTAGCCCCACAAGTCTTTATGGTCATAGTGACATAAAGACTTAGAGTTACATTAAGGCTATATTGTTAAAAGAAATTATTTAAAAATGATTTTAGGATATTTATGATCCTTTTCATTTGGTATGTTAAATTATAATTATGTCTTGTACATGTTTGAATGTGTTGCATCTTTTGGCTAATGTAGATGGAATTGGGTCTATAAAATAATCAATAAGGAAAATTGACTCTAGAAAATTGACTCTAAAACATAGACAAATGAAGAACTCATTTAAGATAATTCTTGAAAGTTAGAGGTAGTTACCCATCTCTTACCGGATATGGACCATGTAAACATAGTTTTGCAGTAAGTCAAGCAAAAAAAAGTATCAAATATAGAAGAGAGAAATCTTGCTTGAGGAGTAGCCCATGCCTAATGTCAATATTAGAGGAGATTAACCTCAGAGTCGTTGGGGAAAACCTTATTAAGGAAGCTCTTTATGATGAAGAGTGTTTATGCTCTCTTTTTTTCTATAAAAAATTGTTCTTATTGGATTTAGGGGAATAACTTATGCAAACCTAAAAAGTAATAACTCTTAAACCCGCATGCAAGAAAGAACAACCTAAAAAGGTTAAAATTAGATTTAAGGATAATAAAAACTTGAGACAATAATTACATAATTTAAGGCAATCAAATTATTGAAATGACGACCTCAACCCAACAACTATAAAAAAATCATGAATTGAAGGTGTAAGGAAAAACATCACAAAGACTGTTGATCTTTACTAAGTTCAAAACAGTTTAATAAAGAATTTACTAAGTTCAAAACAGTTTAATAATGAATTAATAGGTATGAGCAATCCTCACACAAGCACATGAAATTACAACAAAATCAATAATAACCCAATATGTCATGTTTTCCTTTTTGAAAGGTATTTATAGCTTACAAAATAAAATAAGCCATAATAAACTAATAGGTTGACATTAAAACCTAATTAAAATAACTCAAAGTTTATAAAATAAATAATAAAATCCATTAATAACTAAGGCTATCAAAAAATTACCTTGTGAGAAAAAAGGTTGCCATATAAAATCTCCCTTA
This sequence comes from Populus euphratica, assembly GCF_000495115.2. Lineage (NCBI taxonomy): Eukaryota > Viridiplantae > Streptophyta > Magnoliopsida > Malpighiales > Salicaceae > Populus > Populus euphratica. The sequence continues at coordinate 181,928 of NW_011499930.1, read as the reverse complement.
TAAGGATATCTTACCTTTTTGGCTAATTTTGAAATAGGTTAAGGCATATACTTGTGAAATAAGGATATTTCGCTAATTAATTTTTCAATTTTATCAACTTTTTGTCAAAAAAAATTAGGAGTCCTTTCAAAATCATTACTCCTAAAATGCCAATTAATAATCCTTGGATAATTAGGATTCTTTGCAAAATAAAGAAACCACTTGCTAGATAATTCCTTAATATACTGCTTACATGTCCATCCTAAATAAGGAATCCATAAAGAATAAGAAAGTTTCCTTGTAGAAAATTGATAAATCAAGAGAAGATAATCCTGAGTCAACTAGAATATAATACAATTTTTACATAGTAGAGTCTAATCTTTATCTCAAGACTTTTCTAAACTTCAATTGCTATAAAATTTTAGCCCTATATAAAACAAGGCCTCTAGAATTGTCTAGTAAAATTTTAATATAATCCAACAGTCAAAGTGAAAATTATTCTTGTTATTATAAAACTATATATTAGGAAACATTAAGCACAAACCCGCCTCTTTAATCTTCTTAACCTTTGACATTATAATTAGCACGATTAAATCTTTAATGAATTCTTTTGTGATGCTTATCGATTTATATCATTCCCCTCCTCCTCAAAAGAATTTGGCCTTAAATCATCACCTATATCAAATAAAGAAGGATTAGAAATATTAGAAATAACACCAACACTATAATCACATGAAAGATTCACTTTATATACTATTGTTGATTCATCGAGAATTTAGAATGGACCATCTTTTCTAGACTGCAACTTAAATCTCATATGGGCTAGAAATCTTTTCTTTCTCATATGCACCCAAACTCCATCACCACTAGGTACATCACTTATGGGCAATATATCCTCTTAATCCTTCAACAAAGAGACAACAATACTATTTTGCATAGGATTATTAGCATAAAGAACATTCTTAACAACAATATTTCTTGTATAAAAGCTTTTATACTTCTTTGTTTTTCTCTCAACACTCAACTTTCTCTTCTTTATTTTCTTCTCTTTATTCTTTTCTCCACTCTCGGCCAACTCGATATTCCTTTCTCTCTCGAGTAAATCTAATTTTTTTTCTCTCCTTAAAGCTTATGATATTTTCAATACCCTCGTCCTCACTTTCTTTTTCAATTTTAATTAGTGTTCATGGACCTAATTTTGTATAAATGGTACAAAAGTGATGGATTTTCCATCTTTTACAAAAGAACACTTATTCTTAAACCCATCATGCCTTAATCTTTTATCAAACTATCATGAATGCTCCAATAACAAGTGACTTATATATATAGGAACCACATCACGTAAACCATCATCACAATATTTTCTAATTAAAAAAGACATCAAGACTTATTTACTAACCTTAACTTTTCCATATTCATTCAATCATTGAAGCCTATATTGTCTATGATGTTTAGTAATGTTCAAATTTAATTTTCTAAAAAGTGTAATATTAGCAATATTAGTACAATTCTCACTATCAATAATCATACTACATATCTTGTTACTAATATGACATCTTATATAGAAGATATTCTCCCTTTACTACTCTAAATCATCTTTCTTAATTTGAACATTTAGTGTATGCTAAATAACCAATGACTAGATAGTTGGCTTGCAATATGTTGTGAGTTGGATTAAATTTTTTTAACATACAAAAAAAAACATATAGGTATTGCTAATATTTTTCTAGTAAAAAAATTAAATCAAGTGGAGGTTGATTCAATATGACCTCATCGACTTGATAAGTCCAAAAATAATTCGAATAACTAATAAAAACATGGTTTAATTCACAAAAATTTAAGATAACATCTTTTTTTAAAATATAATATTGAAATAACAAGATATTGAATCGATTTGGGACAATTTAAGTTAACCTACCAAATCTTTGATCTAGATCATGATAACCACATATAAAACAAATTAAAACAAATTATAACGCTTAATTCTCAATCAACTCAATGTTGAAGAATAAAATTGAAAAAAAAACAATTCAAAAATAATAAAATGATTTGGCCTGAATTAATTTGTCAAACTCGTGACCTGGATCATGAGATTGTGATAACCTTATACAAAGTAAACAAAAAAAACTAACTTGAGTTAACTTGAGTTAACCTACCAAACTTGTGAATACGGTCATAAAACTATGATAACCCCATAGAAAAAAAATCAAATAAATTATGAAGTCAAATTCAATTTAAAAAAATTATTGAAGGTAGAAAGTTAAAAAAACTTAATTTAAAAACATGACATAATAAAACGACTTAAGTCTACTCAAGTTAACCATAAAAAAATATATAACCCTTGTTATAAGATTGTGATAAACCTCATAGAAAGTAAGAAAAATAAATCATGAAGCCTAATTCATAATCAACTCCATGTTAAAGGATGAAGTTGAAAAAATACTAATTACAAAAAGACAGAAAAAAAAACTTAAGTCAACTGAGTTAACCCGCCAAATCAGCAAACAGAGTCATGAGATTGAGATAACCTCAAAGAAAGCAACCAAAGTAAATTATAAAGTCTAATTCTCAATCATCACATTGTTGAAAAATGAAATTAAAAAAAAAAATATGAATTACAAAAGACAAAAAAAAAAAACTTGAGTTAACTGAGTTAACCAGCCAATTCCGTGATACAGGTTATAAGACCGAGCTAACCATATATAAAGCATACCACAATAAATTATAATGTCCAATATCTAATAAACTAAATGTTAAAGTGTGAAATTAAAGAAAAAAATATAGATTTAGAGAGAAAAAAAACAGAGGCAAAGAAAAAAAACATTATTAAAATGAAAAGTATTTTATAAGATGGTGCACAATAAAAGCATCATTTTTTTTAGTTTATACTATAATTCTCCTTTTATTGAATACTTTACATCCTCATTACTAGCTGATTAGTACTTAAAAGTGCATTTTTATCATGGTTTTATATCATCATTTTGCACTTGAA
>NW_011499930.1:147889-177934 GCF_000495115.2 Populus euphratica | reverse complement strand
TACAATTAACCTCTCTGTGGTTCGACCCCGGTCTTGCCGGGTTATTTATTACTTCGACACTCCTGCACTTGGGAGAAGACAACAATCTTTTTGTCGTGTCACTAGCATTCTCAAGTGATAGCATCTCATTTGATCTCAATCTTGTCATGATCCTTTAAAATTATAACTTTCATGTTTAAATATTAAAAAGGTATATGGCCAATTATTAAACACTTAATATTATAGTTATGATTAGGTTGAGTATCATATTTATATTTAGAATCAGGTGTGACTTCTTTCTCATTTTTCCTTAAAAGGTTCAATGTTAAAACCCATAATTGGCTTGGCTGGGGCAACCTCATCTCTTCTATAATTAAGTAGTGCATCTAGCAACTTGCAATAGTTAAAGAGAAAAAAAAAAAAGCTTTCCTTGGTGTTTTTTTATTCAACTAGGTAAGGCTAACCTTCCTAAATGACATATGCATGGTGATTTCATTTGATTTAGCACTAACTTGATTTTTGTTTTTTTTTTCACACTAGGTCTTTCCACAACATCCCTTTATTTTTTTTTCTTTTCAGATTTGATTTTTATTCTTTTAATGACAATCTTTTTATTTAAGAAAATTATTTCAAATTGGAGTTTATTTTTGTTTTCATCGTCTAATTTTTTCATCTCTCGAATTTGATTCCTATTATTTTAATTAATGCTTTTTTATTTGAGATGATTTCTAAAATTAATTTTTCTTTTACAATTTCATCTTTTATTTTTTTTCTATCAGGTTTGATCTCATTCTTTTTATTACTATTTTTTTATGTGACATGTTTTTTAGATGATTTTTATTTTTATTTTATCCTTCAACATTAAATTGATTGGAAATTGAGCTTATTAATTGAGCTTGGGTCTAAGATTTTACAGATTATGATTTTCAAAGATTAACTTAGGTTTAGAAGATTCTTATGAATTTATTTGGTTTTTCATATTATTAAATTAAGGTTTTCTTTTTTATATGATTAAATTAGCCAAACTTGTTAAACTCATTCAATTCAATAACCCGGGTCCTGAATTTTTCTTACTTATTTAGAAAGCCTAGTGTTGCTTGAACTTTTTTATTCTTACGTTTAAAGAAATTTGACATGGCCCATGGTGTTGTGCCAACCACCGATATAGGTTTACTCAAGTTATTTTTTTGTTTTTTTTTAATTTAATTTTTTTTTTTTTTTTGGTCTTCAATACTTGGTTCATTATAATTGAGCTTTCTAATTTATTTTGATATAATTTTCATGGTTTTATCACAATCTCATACCATAAATCTCGAGTTTTGCAAGTTAATTATGGTTGGTATAAGCCGATTCAATGTGTCGTTGTGTCAATATTTTTTTAAAAAAAAATATTCCTTTTAATATGTCACCATTTAAGTATTTTAAAAATATTTCGCCCGATGTACATCAAAATTTTAACTTCTTAATGTATTTATATTTTTTTAAGGTTGAAAAAAATAATTCAACTAGTGACATAGTATAGGTCCAAAAAACTAATAAATAACTAAAAAATATAATTCTTTATTATCAAAAGATAAATCCTTTCATTCTATTTTTTATTTAATAACTAAAAAGCCCTTATAATATTAATATTAAAACATTGTCAAAGTCTAAAAAGAACTAAAACTTGATAATTGGCATTAAGCTTTTAATCAAACACTTCATTTACATAATCCATACCCTACATTTGTAACACTAGAATTGAATAATTCAAATATTTTTCTTTTCCTTCTTCTCCAAGCAAAGAAACACAAAATTAGAATCAAGATCAGTTGTGTTATAGCGGTATGATCTAATAATAAATAGAAAGAGCTATATTAACATGCCAAACCAATCTAAATCATGCCTTAAGTTTTAGTTTATCAACAAATACTATATCAACAAATAGCTTTGTTTCCTTTTCCTTTTTAAACACTTAATTCTTTTCTATTCCTTTTGTAAAAGATTATGCTCTTGAATTTCTTCATAATCAATACAATGGCTTAATGGCTTAAATGAAATATTGGTTAATTAATTTTTACAACTTGAGCTTTTTCATTCAAAAGGAAACGACTTTCGTAGGGGAGAGCAAGGGAAGCTTGCTTGCTTACACTTGGCCGTATGATCAATGCTCTTGTTGAGCGTTCTAATCATGTTCCTTATAGGTTCATATTTTTAGGTTTTAGGAGAGAGATAATGAATTTTGAGAGAGACATATAAGAGTGTAAGTAGATGTGTGATTTATCTCTCTCATATATGATATACAATTGCTGATTTTTTTTATTTTTTTTAATTTTTTATTTAATTTAAGATATAAAATATAATTTCTAAAAATACATTGAAAAAATAAAAACACAATAAAAAATTTAAGAAATTTATATAATTATCTCAGAAAAATAATAATAACATCATCACAATGTTTTACAATTTCAAAAACACCCCATGTATGAGCACATGATAGGGATTGGATTATCATGAATCATGAAAATGATGTCTTTGGGATTTTAGAGAAATAGTATTTTTTAAAAAATTTATTTTATTTAAAATTAATATTGTTATATCTTTAAATTGTTTTAATGTGTTGATGTAAAAATTAATTTAAAAAATATTATTTTAATATATTTTTAAATAAATATATTTTAAATCATTATCATTATCATTTATAAAACTATAAAAACTTTATTTTAGAATATATTAAAAGCATGAACCGTTCACGATAGTCTCGCTTTGGTTTGAATATTATCAAGGAGATCACAAGAGGATCGGCTTACAAGACCTATTTTATTTGTTTTATATATATATATATAGCCTTCTCTCTCTTGCAACTGGCTCGTGTCTCTGTTTTTGGGTGGGTGACGTGGGCGCTGCTTTAAGGAGATTGGGGTTGGTGGCGGTCAAGGGACCACGTTCCAGCTATTGTTTTGGGAAACAAGCTATCTAAACATGCGTAAGCGATTGTGTGTCTATCACGGTTATTTTTTATTAATTTTTTATTTCTTGAAGTACTGAAAAAATAATTTTTTTTTTAACTAGCCAAAAAGTCAATTTTCCTTAACGGAAATGAATTCGTAAAGCATCTCTTAGATGTTTGCCCTAACGTTGTCTGACCTTGCGAGCCATCTGCCTGTCATATAACCTCCTTATGACCTATCACGATTATAATATTTGTAATGTGTGGTGATTAGTTTCTGTTATACACAAACATTAACTATTGATACTTGCGAGTTAAGTTAATTTTTTTAATATAAAAAAAATATTTAAATATTACTTATATTATTTTTTATAGTAGAAAAAAAATTAAATCTTGTAAATATTTATCCAATATAACATGATTAACTTTATTGGTTCAAAAACAACTCATGCGATCCATAAAAATAATATTCGATTAAATAAAATTTCAAAATAGTATTTTTTTTAATATTAAAATAATAATATATTGAATTGACCTTAAACAACTTGGGTTAAGATATCAAATTTATAACTTGAGTTATAAAATTATAATAACTCTATAAAAAGTAAATCAAAATAAATTATAAAACTAAATTATTATCAATGACTGTGATATCCATGCAAAAACTTAATTAGAAGATAAGGAAGACTCACCTTAAATTAATAAGAGAAACAAAAAAGATTTTAGATGATCTTTCTCTTCATATTTTTTTTTTATGTAGGTTTTGATCATTTAACCAAATAAAACATAAGTTACTATAAAATTTTATTTTCTTTAAATTATTATATAATTATTAATATACCCATTATTAATTTTAATACCCTTAAATAATAAAAAAGGCATAAAATAAGAAACCTAATTAATTATATTATTATATTTATTATTACTATTTTTTAGGCTTTCATAACTATATACTCAATGAGAAATGCTCATAAGAAAATATAGAGATCTTCAATATAAATTCGCATTCCATAAAGATGGATATAAAAAATTAATTATGATATAAAAAAAATTCAATATTTAAAAGACATTAGTAAAGCTGGAGACAAATGATATATATATAAACTTTTGCATTTTTTGCCAGCTTGTATGACCATTCAGACTGTTGCAAAGACACCTTATATTCTATCAAACTAATGAGTAATGATATTTAGCTTATCATAATAAAAATATATAAAACATAAAATGTTGTTAAGGTAAGTCTAGAGCGCACATAATTTTCAATTTATAAACATGCAAAATAAAATTCAAGATAAACACGCTTTAAATATAAAAATATAAAAAAATATATTAATATACATACTAAGTATATATTCAAATTTGTAAAATATATAAGATCAAAGTCTTAGCATGTATACTAATAATAAAATTAACAACGCTTAAATTAAAACAAAGAAGGATACTTAAATGTTAAAACACTTTAAATAAATGAAATTTTTATTGTTGTTACAGATGAATTCTTTATCCTTAAGGCTTTGTAACTCATCACTTATGCAACTATAATATTTACAATATGACTCCCAAGATTTCAACAAAATCATTTTAATTTGAATACACTTCGAAACAAGGTTTTTAAATCAAAATAAAAAAACTAAATTTTTTTTTAACAAAGTATGAACCTAAGCTCTAGTTTTGAGGGAAAAAAATAAAGAAGAAAAGAGAATAAAAACACTAAAAATAAGATGAGAAAGAGTGTGAAAAAATATAAAAACTTTAAGTTAGAAACTCTCAATTCACCCTCTTTTTATAGTGAATTTTAAAAACTAAAAAGCTACAAAATTAATAAGAATAATTCCTACCATTATCAACCTTTGATTAACCACCATAAATCAATAATTAAATCTAGAAAAATCATTGATGTTTTAAAATTAATTACTCATTCAACAATAATTTATTTAAATGATGTTAATAAAACAAATTTCCAACATAAACATCCATAACCATTTTACAAGGAGTACACACTATTAGTAATGAAATCTATCATTATATTAGATAACAGCTTTAGCTAAATTTCATGGATGTTTATCCAGTGAACTTGAATAGAGGAATTATTATTTTTTTATACAATTACTATTTTAAATTGAATATAAATATTATAAAATCCATTTGAAAATCCAACCCAAACTTAATTGATACATAAATTAGTTGAATAATAAATAACAATAGCATAATATATGCTTAAATAAATATTTGAAATTTTAAAAATCAAATTAAGTATTAAATTTTATATGATTGAGTAATTGATAGAGTATGAATATTGATTTTCTTGTTTTATGTTAGGATGGATATAAATATATGATTCAAAGATTCTAAAATGCTTTGTTATCTATTTGGTGGCATGTTATTTCTAAAGATTTAAAATATTCTAGCTTGGTCCTTAAACATTTATCCTTTTTATAATATTTATGTAATTCACTCTATAAAAAATATTTTTTTCTTTGTAACCTTTTTTTTTTAACTTAATTGAATCTCAAGTTTGTCTTTATATTACTACCAAGCTTAAAATTCAACTTTCTCTCTAAATATATCCATTGCAATCTTTACCTCATATAATTGGTGTTTCATTAGGTTAAAAAAGATCGATGACCTATTTAAGAAATTGTTAGAAATTTACTTTAAAATGACATTGTTAATAAATATATTTGAGGCCAAATTAAAAATAAAATTCAATTATTTTTAGAGTTAAAACTTCATTGAAAATTATTCTTTAACAAAAATTCTTTCACATGAAATATTAACATACTTAAAATAAATTATGAGTGATGATAAATTATGAGTGATTAAAAAATTAATTTCAAAGAATCCTTAATTAATATATTTTTGTAAAATCCAAAACTCTCTATCTCGCATTGAAAAAATACAAGATTTTCTTGAAGTTTAAGAATTAGGGTTTTTATAATATCTGATTTTTAATAACTTTTAAACAATGGGTGTTATACTAATGAAGTATTAGATTGATAAAAAGCCTTTCAAAGTGATTTTATATGCTTTGGGTAGATTAATTTCAAGTAATAGTGAAATTAAGGAAATAGAAAAAAAAATGATGGGGTGGTAACTATATTCTATTGGAATTTGGTCTTTTGATAAGTGTTATGGTTTGCATTTAGTATCTACTTGTAGTATTTATGAGTTCTTTTATTTTATAAGTAATTTTTTCAAATCAAAGTTACGGATTAAAAGTTATGATTGTTAGAAGCAAGCCACTTGAATTTGTAATTTATGGGTTTATAATAACAAAAACAATTTAAAGCACATTCTCGGTTAATTGAAGAGTGCAATTCACCTCAAATGTTTTATAACTTTAAAGTTTATTTTTTTAACTAAATAGATTTAGTGTGTTTTTAATATTTTTTGAGAATTTTTATGAATTTATGAAAAATTATTTCTAATTAGTGAAATTTAGTAGTTAATAATTCAAAATTGTTTTGAAGAGTGAACAAATTTTATGGTTTGGTTTTAAATATTAAAATACACTAAAATTAAATTCTTTTTATATATCATTTGAATATGTGAAAGTTTTTTCATAAAAAATTTGATTTTTGTATGAATTAATTTATTTACTTAGTAAATAATTTTCTAAAAATAGTTATAGTTAATAATTTTCAATACCTCTACTTTAATTATACATAGAATATTGCTTTACTTGAAATAAAAATATTTTTTAGCCTTTTTTATCAGAATTTACTGTTATTATGTTTAAACCATAATTTCCTTATGTTTTAGTTAATTATTTTTTATATTTAATTATTAAAAAAAGATATTTTATAAGTAAAATAGGTGGTTATAATAACAATGTTCTAGTGTTGGGTTATTTTTTAGGATATTTTACTGTTATTTAAGCTAGTAATATATTTGACCTTCAATTATACTATGAATTAGAAACAAATTCATGCATTGTATCAAATATCAATGAGCATATAATTTTTAGTGATTTCTATTGTTAAGTTATTAGAATTGCTTAATTATCTCTAAAGCTAATCTTGGATTTACATATCAGGTAAGTAACTGTTCATATATGTAGTTAGTTATTTTGAGTTAGAAAATATATATTTATGTACTAAATGAGTTTTTCTTATTAAAATATGTAATATTTCATAAATTAGATGGATAAGGCATGATAATCAATTTGTAAATAATCTTAAGTGTTTCGTGAAAGTATGTTTATGATTGCAAAATCATTTTGAAAATGTTTTATTTTTGTGAACTCATTCCTGGATTGAATATAAATATGAATTTGATTGACTATGCTTTGTACACGGCATTTGAGTGGTTAAACATTGGCACTTATAAACATTTCTATTTACAATTTGATGCCTAGAAATAAAATAAAATATGAGTTATTGTTATTGTGGTTAGAATAATCGTAGTCCTTTGACTCTGAATTGGACTTTGAACATGAGTGTGCTTATATTTGTGTTCAAAATTATTGGTTTGGATTATTTAATTTTATGAATAATTTATAAATGTACTTTGATACTTTTAAATTTGTGAATTAGTTTTGCATAATAAATGAGTTGATTTTAAGCTATATATATTAGTAAGTTTTTGCATGCTTAGTCTAACTATGAAGATAAATTATTATTTATAGAGTGTGTGACACTCATTCTCTATTTATTTATTTATTTTCTAGATGGTTTGGAGGAGTTTTAGAATATCAAGTGGTTGCTTGAAAAGTTTATAGTTGATTTCTAGACTTTAATATTTCAATAATTATATCAATTTATGATCATAAACTTGTAATATATTTGGTTTTATTTGACTTTGAAGTTAGGTTATTTGATGTGAGATGGTTTATATTGAATTTTATTAATTTATGATTGAAGATATTTTCTTTTATTAACCTTGAAGGATTGAAGTTCCATTTTATTTTTTTGGTCTCAAGGTAATAAATATGAATCCTTTTTATTTAGAAAAGGTTTTGGATTGATTAAGGTTTTTTCTATATTAAAGGTTCATAAAGTTAAGGAGATTTAAATGATATTTATATGAATTATCAAATATAATGAATATGATAGATTATATGATATTTTAAAATGGATTAACAATGCTTAATGGGTGTTCAATGGTCTAAAAGTATTAGGTTAATAATTATGTATAAAGATGAGAAGTTGTTAGTTTAGATTTTTAAAAGAGTCTACTGCTCAACTAAAAAACTATATTGAATAAATGTAATTTTTACCCAAGTTTTATATATAGAAAAAGTTTATTTTGTCTAATTTATAACACTATAAATGACATATTAATCTGTTTTTTGTAGACAACATTACAGTAAAAATAATAAAGGACGCGCAGGCTATCTAGCAGCAGCGTCTAAAAGTGATTTTAGAGCTTATTATAAATTAGATAAAAGGAATTACTAAGTGAATAATATATTTATGAAAATATAATTGAGTCTAGTTTACAATTTAATAACATATAATGAAATTTTGAATTTTCTAAAATGATTTATGATTATATGATTAGTTTAGTAGGTGATAGATTATCATAGTTAAGTGTTGAAGGGATTTTAATGGGTTATATGCTTGTGAATAGATTGTTTGAGTTGAGATTTTAGACTTTAGTTGTATAAGTAAAGGAGGTAAGTAAACATTCACATACTATTATTTTTAAAACATGATAAATATATTTCTTAATTGTGTATTTTTTTCTATTATATGTATTATGTTCTTTAAAAACAAATTAAGCACTTACTGTCTTCATATTGATTTGCTTATATGTGATGTTTGTGGATGTAATTTTTGTAAGAATTATATATAAAATGATTTATGAAAGAAAAGCTTTTGAAATGGATTTACAAATTGTTGCATAATGGCTCTTAAGTGTCTATGAATGAAGTAATGATCTGTAGTAAGTGGGGTTGTTAACACTGGAATTAGTTCCGATGGCTCACTAATAAGTTATAATAATTGAAAATTGACCTGCCAATAATTAATGGTAGCTGGTTAGAAATAGTCGATTAACAACCTAATAACAATTATAATGTGGTCATAACAATTTGATCTCAGAGTAAAGTCATGTTTTTGAAATTAAATGCTAAGTAAAAACATGTATTGATATATTTAAGTTTTAATTAGATTAGGAATTATAATCAATCTCATGCATTGCATTGGATATTAGTGGGTATATAATTTATGGTGATTGTTAGGATTACATGGTTGTCTCTAAAGGTAATTTTAAATTTGTGTATTAGGTAAGTAATTGTTCATCTCTTTGGTTAGTTATTTTGAGTTTAAAAAAATATAGATTTATGTACTAAATAAGTTTTTCTTATTAAAATATTTGTTGTTTCATAAATTAGATGGATCTGACATGATAAATGATTTGTAAATAATGTTAACTATTTTATGAAAACATGTTTATGTTTGCAAAAATATGTTTTGTTTTTCTAAACTCATTTACGGATTGAATATGAATATGGATTTGATTGATTATGCTTTGAACTTGGTTCTTGAAAGGTTAAACATTGATAATTTATTCATGTAATTATTGTAACAATAGTTCTTTAACTCTGAATTTGACTTTGAATATGAGTGTACAAACTAAGTTTGTATTCAAAATGTTTGGTTTGAATTATTAAAGTTTGTAAATAATTTATAAATATATTTCTGGATTTTGAATCTTTAAAAGTATTATCATTTTGGTATAATAAATGAATTGATTTTAAGTTATATGTGTTACTAAGTTTTGACATGGAAATAGATATCAAATACCTATAAGATATCAAATAAAAATAATATTGAAATAGAAATTAGATATATAAAATAGTTGATAAAGTAAAATTTGATTATATATATAAGAATTCTTTAAAAAATAATGTCTTAACTACTATTAGATGGTCTCTCTCTCTCATATATATATATATATATATATATATATATATATATATATATTAAAACTGAAATTTAATAGATAAAGCTTTATGTAAAATTATCTAGGTCATTAACTCTATAATTAATCTTCATTATTCATTATTTATTATTTATGATATACACAAAGCATGTCGATTTTATGCTTATTTAATGTAAGTAAAGAAATTGAAATTTGAGGAATTTCAATATTTGCTATTTTTTAAGAATAAGAAAAGGAGAGTTTGCAATCAAATTATTTAAATATTTAATGAACTATTAGATATCATTAAGTATTGTTCTGATGCAACTATAAAGCTTTTTCTTAGTAATTTTATTTGACATTACAAGAAAATATAAGCAACTTGGGATGTCAAAACTCACAAGTTGCATCTATTATTTTAGGCTAGAGTATTATAAGGACCAAATTTACATATAATATTTTTTTGGATTAAATAAAAAAAATAGAGTCCATGTAGTCCTATATCCATATAAAAGAAAATATAAAAACCCTAGAGTTATTTACCCTAGTTTTATAAACTTCACGATAGTTCAAAAAAAACAAATCTTAAGCGTTTTTTCTTTAATAAGTGCAGAGAAAAGGAGTAAGAAAAATTAACCTTAAAGGATTGAAATTCCATTCTATTTTATTGGTCTCAGGATAATAAACATGAATCCTTTTTATTTAGAAAATATTTTGAATTGATTAAGGTTTTTTCTATATCAAAGGTTCATAAAGTTAAGGAGATTTAAATGATATTTACATGAATCATCAAATATAATGAATATGGTAGATTATATGTTATTTTAAAATAGATTAACAATGCTTAATTGATGTTTAATGATCTAAAAGTATTAGATTAACAGTTACGTATAAAGATAAGAAGTTGTTAGTTTATGTATTTAATAGAGACTATTGCTCAACTAAAAAACTATATTGAATAAATGTAATTTTTACTCAAGTTTTATTAGAAAAAACTTATTTTGTCTAGTTTCTAACACCATATTAATATGATTTTTGTAAACAATGTTATGGTAAAAATAGTAAAGGATGCACAAGCTATCCCGCAACGGTGCCTAAAAATAATTTTGGAGCTTATTATAAATTAGATAAAAGAAATTACTAAGTAAATAATATATGAATAGAAAGATAATTGAGTCTGGTTCACAACTTAAAAACATATAATAGAATTCTGAATTTTCTAAAATAAGCTATGATTAGTTTAGTAGGTGATAAAAGGACTTTAATGGATTATATATATATATATATATATATATATATATATATATATATATGTGAATAGGTTGTTTGAGTAAAAATTTTGAACTTGAGTTATTTAAACAAGAGAGGTAGGTAAATATTCACACATTATTATTTTAAAAATAGAATAAATATATTTCTTAATTGTGTATTTTTCTCTATTATATATATTATATTCTTTAAAAAAAATTAAGCACTTCCTGTCGTTATATTGATTTGCTTATATAGGATATTTGTGAATGCACTTTTTGTAAGAACAATTTGTAAAGTGATTTAAGAAAGAAAAGTTTTTGAAATGAATTTATAAATTGTTGCATAATGGCTCTTAAGTGTCTATGAATGAAGTAATGATCTATGATAAGTGGGGTTATTAACACTGGAACTAGTTCTAATGACCAACTAATAGGTTATAATAATTGGAAATGGACTTGCCAATAATTCATAGTAGTTGATCAGAAATAACCCACTAACGACCTTGTAATAATTATAACGTGGCCATAGCAATTTGATCTAAAAGTAAAGTTATGTTCATGAAATTGAATGCTAAGTAAAAACATGTATTGATGTATTGTTTATGACATGATTTATGAACTATGAGATAATAACATGTTTTTTATAATTATTTTAAGCGGTTGTTTTAGAATTTGCAATGCAATATCTATACATAAATAAAACTTGTGCTTGGTTTGGTAATGTATGTAGAGGTTTTCTTGTTAAGTTGTTAGTCTACCGTCCTTCCTTTTATTTTCCCTCTCTAAATAGATAAAGAGTTAGCGAATTTCGAGCTACGAAGTTTATATTACAAGTTTAAATTGTTAGTTGAGCTGATTTTTATTATATCTAAGATTTAATTTAATATTGTTAAGTGATTATTTATGAAATGTATATATTTAAGATTTTTAGTTTAGTATTTGCGGTTTTTAATGAACTCTATAAAGCTTTATATTATTTAGAATTGAATGCTAGATGATACCGGTCGTCGCTCAGCCTAATTTTGAAGGCGTGACAGTGTCTAAATAAGCAATTTATGAATTTGTGTTGTATCTTACTACTATAAGGATTTGCAATTTGAAATATTTTGTTTTATAAGGTGATGGGTTTAAATTAGATTTTCTTTTACATTTTTGAATGCTAATTGTTTCTGTACGCAGTTTTGACAAGACGATGTTTTACGGAACATGTACAAAAAGAAGAGAAATCTCTCATTGATAAATATAATCTGCCTATTGTTCTTATTTCCTCCCTTTCCACAGCGATGCTATGTTTCATCAATTAAATAACGCACTAAAAGGTATATTGTTAACTTTGGCTTGACATTAGATAATCATGAGTTTGGAAATCACTTTGCTACCATACAAGTGACCTAAGCTATCTTGAAAAAGAAATTAATACTTTTTTTTGTTAAGATAATAAAGGTGTTTAAAACTGTTGTGGGGACTGTTTTTTAAAATATATTTTTTTAATATATTAAAATAATATTTTATTATTATTATTTAAAATTTATTTTTGATAGTAATGCATTAAAAAATCCAAAAATATTAAAAAAATTAATTTAAATTTTTTAATAAAATATAGGTTCCACCTCGTTCCGAGGGTAAAATACTTTTAACGTGACACAATCTTTTCTTAAACTTTATTATCTATCTTCACATATATAATATATTTCGTAATTTATGTTTTTTGAATTTTGATTGGTTTTTTTTTTAAAAAAGGTAACATCTTAGAAGGTCGAGATATAAAGCGGGCCCCCATAATAGGCCCGGTTAACTTGTGTCAGGCCCGATCCCGGCCTGTATAGGTTAACTCGCCAGTTGCCAGCATATTCCTGAACATGAAAGGACATCCAGCCAGTCATATCATCGTATGCGCAGCAGAGAGTACTACAGAAATATACGCTCCTGTTAGAAACCCTTGTTTTTATATATATATTTCGAAAATATTTTAAAAAAATTAAAAAATATTGGCCAGGAAAATGATTTCAAAAATCAAAACCAAGAAAAATGGCACGAGCAACCATAATCTGTGCAGACAAGGGACATGTTTCTGGCTCCCCCTGGAATGATATGAAATTGCTTTTGTTTGAGATGTATTTGAGTTCAAATCAAAAAATTTGTTTTTTAGTGTTTATAAGTGTGTTATTTAAAATATTTTTATATGAAAATATATTATAATAATATTTTTTTTATTTTTTAAAATTATTTTTAATATTAGCACAACAAAATAACATAAAAACATAAAAAAATTGATTTAAAATAAAAAATTAAATTAAATTAAATAACTTTTAAAATATAAAAAAAGCTCTTCATGTCTTGGATGTTTTTAAGAAAGTTGTGTTTTTTTAGTAAAATAGACATATATATAAAAAGAATATGAACATATTTATATATTTAGTTAAAGAAATATATATATATATATATATATATATAGAATAATTTTGAAATAAATTTATATTTTTTAAAATAAAAGGTAATTTTTACTATATTTATTTTTTATATTTCAAGATAATAACTAAATATTACCGAATGCTATTCTAGCTAATGTATATATCGTTCTCTCTATGTAAGAAGGCAAATGGATAAGACAAGAAGCAAAGTATGACTTTTGTCCATGGAAAAATATGTATTGAATATCAAATAAAAGCCAAAAAGGCTTGTTTTAATGAAAAACAAAAAAAAAAATTGTATAAAAATATTGCAAATTCTATTGTCAAGCATGACCAGATAGCCCGGCACATATCCAGGTCTCCTTCTGATATATATATATATATATATAAATGTTTTGTTTAATATCTAATTTGAATTTGGAAAAGAGAGTTACTAGTGAATTTATACTGTTATAATGATTATTTTTTATTTAAAAATATATTAAAATAATATTTTTTTATTTTATAAAATTTATTTTTAACATTAATATATCATATCATGCGCTAGAAAATTTAATTATTTAAAATTATTAATGAAAAATATACCTGTAAAAGATAAAAATGGATATGAATGTTTTGTTTAATATCTAATTTGAATTTGGAAAAGAGAGTTAATAGTGAATGTATACTGTTATAATGATTATTTTTTATTTAAAAATATATTAAAATAATATTTTTTTATTTTATAAAATTTATTTTTAACATTATTAATATATCATATCATGCACTAGAAAAATTGATTATTTAAAATCATTAATGAAAACGAAGGTTTTATTTAATTTGATAACCTAAACATTTGTATTTGCAATCACAAAACAAGGAAAGCACATAACATTTCCATGGCATTCGAAAAGCAATAAAATAACTATAATTAAGAAGGAAAATAAGCCAGGAAATTCATCAAGAAATGAAATAACATCAAAACAAAACCCCTCCTCCTGTCCAATTAATTTAAAGATGTATAGCTAAATTAGTTAAATTCTGAATTTATTTTTTTAAAATTACTAATTTAAGTTTTATAGATTTTAAAGTTATTAAAATTTTATATAATCATTAATTTTAAACTATATAAAATTAATTAAAATATATGTAAACTAATCCAAACACCTACATTAATAAAAAAATTTATTTTTTATTTAAAAATGATTTGACATGATAAATATTTAAAAAGTAAAAATACACTTGCCAACTAACTCGAGTTATTATACCAATTTAAATCAATTATTTTAGCTAAAACAATTGTTGTTTTTTTAATTAATCTGATCAGATTTTAACTTAAAACTTAGCCATGACATAAATAATATTTAATTACAATGTTTTGATAACCGTGTGGAGAAGTGGCATCAGAAAAATCTCCGTGGTGAAGAAGGATGTCATGCAAAGGCAATGCCTCTTCGGTGGCGAGCACATCGGGGCATCACTGGACCCCACCAGTTTAACGGACATGATGAGACTGGGTGCTCCTCCTACATTTAAAATAATGATAAAGTGGTCCCCATATCTCCCTCTCCTGTCAAAAGTTCCATCATATGATCCTCCACTCACCCCCACCCGTAATTTTTGCCACGCTCATCGGGGATGACAGGTACCAGAAAAATAGCCTCCTGTAAGTTCCCTAGGATTATATTCTTTCTATCAATTAAATTTTTAATTTTCTAGGATTTTTCATTTAAATCGTTGTTTTTGCTTCATGGGATAGGTACTTTAGATAGGAAATATTAACTGGAGGTACAGGTCACAGAAACTTAATTTAAGGACCCAATTGAAAATTATTTTGAACTTTAGGGACTTGTATGAGGTTTACCCAAAAAGAAAGTGGGAGCTCGTGCGTGCGTGCGTGCGTGTAGTCCAATCTAGTTCAGTGATGACCAGTTGGAGTCCTCGGCGCACGTGTGAGATGGCTAAGTTTTTGGAGCGTGACTTTAGGTGTATGTAGGAGTCACATCCCTATCTTGTAATTGTTTTTTGACCCTCACAAGTCCGATATTTTTTTAAATTAAAAAAAAAAACATATAGACTTTTTTAATATGTTTTTAGATATTAAAGAATTTTCAAACATAAATTAAAATGTTTATAAACGCATCTTAATAAATAAATTAATATTTAATTAAAAATAACTAAAATTAAAATATTTAATTTTGAAATATAATTCAAATATTCATTTATATCTATTGAAATAAATTTTTATCCAATCAAATGAATGATTATTTATGATAGTAAGAGGTATAAAAAATTATTAACAAAAACAAATCGAATAAAAATATAAAATTTAATAATTAAACAAGTTAATGTTGAACAATAAAATTATAATTTTTTTTTTAAAACAAGTAATAAAAATTAAAAAAAATTATCAACCTGCTGATTTCATGATTATGAATACAAGATTGTAATAGTAAAGTGAAAAAAAATTAAAAATCAATTCATGTAGAATTAAATGTTCATGCATGAAATTTAAAAAATAAATTAAAAAGCAAAAGTTAATCTATATTGACCTTAAAAATTTGTGATCTTGGTGAATAGATCGAGACTAACCTTATATAATATAAATAAACAAATAAAAAAAAATTTTAATAAAAAAATAAAGGATAATTTTTTTAAAGTACAATAAAAGAGAATTTAAAACAAAAATAAATAATAAAAATAATAATAACTACGTTGAATATAAAATATAAATAATATGATATTTTTATATTTTATTTTAACTTCAAAAAAAAAAAGGAAAAAACTCACCAAAACTTAATATGCTATGTCAACACGTGTTACTCCAGTAAGAAAAGGATATTAACTATAATATTTTTTTAAAAAGAAAACTTCCAGAAGCATTTAAGTAATTTCATTATGTATAGAAAATGAAAATGTTTATAAAGTTATTAATTTACTATAAAGTTATTTTAGTTATTTATTATATTCAAATAATTTAAAAAGATTGTTCAATTCTCATTGAATCTCACAAATACTAATATATAATGTGAAAAGATTATCTTGATGATGCTTTTTTTAAGAAGTAGTTTATGTTTGTGATTTTACTGTAGAGTATTCTTGTTAAATTATTTTTTATTTAAAAATATATTAAAAAAATATATTTTTTATTTTCAGCACCATTACATTAAAAAAATAAAAACATATTAATTTTTTTTATTTTTTTAAATAATTGAAGAATTTTTAAATTATGGTACAACCACTCCCAAACAGTTTCTTTATTATTGAAACTTATTATTTAAATATAATTATTTAAAACGAAACTATGCTTGAGAGTTTCATCAATGGAATCTAAAGAAAACATTTGTTTTTTTATACCAAAATAATAATAATAATAAACAAAGAAAGTACTAACTTGAGAAACTTTAGTTAAAGATTGACGGGACTTTGGTTCTTGCCCTGCACAATTGTGCCTAGACAATTTTTGAAGATTTTTTGTGTTTTTTTCATGTCCAAGAGGTGTTAGTTACTTTTCACTTTATCTTGCTGTCTTCTCATGGTACTTTTAACCGTTCATCCAAAGGTTGGCCGCGGTAAAAAAATCATTTATATACAGTAGTATCAGTCACAGGATAAGGGTGACGTTCTCTTTCCACAGAGTTCGCTGTCAAAGTGAGCTCGGCAAGCTGAGAAAAAAGATCAACCACTTACTTTGGAAGGTGGCGCAAACCAGTTGGCCCCACAAATCACCCAATTTTCCAAAAGAAAATAAATAGGCAGGGCCCCAGAGCCACACACCTCCCACAGTAAGACCACCTTGCCCGTCTAATCATGCAAGAGGCTTCCTGGGCACGCAAAAAGGCCACCAGGAGAGGCTGGGAGCACGGTCACGTGAAGGGAGGGTCTGGCGACAGAAAATGTAAGGGGACGGAGGAAGAACATATCATGGCATGGCGGTGGGCATGGAACGAAAAAAGAAAGAAAACAAAGAAGATAATGTTTATAGCCAGCCAAGAACACATAAATATATACAGACACTGACAAAAGTGACCCTGCTTGATCCCACGAACACAAAGGGCCAGTCAACCGGCCAATTCAAGTCAGCAAGAAGCATATCGGCATCCATCGAGTTCCCGCCGTATTCGTGCCTGCCGGCTCCTCACCCCTTCCATTTTCGCGTTCTCTGATTGGATGGTTTCTCGTTGTGAATTTGTTCTGTCGACATATTCGTTTTCCCAGTACAAGATGTAAAAGATGCGTGTTGATGAAAAATTTGGAAAAAACAAAAACAAAATTGGAAAACTAAATAGATGGACAAAAAAGAAATAAATAAAAAAGAAAATCTCAGTCTTTTTTTTATTAGCTTTCTTGAATTTAGAATTCTAAGCATTTTATCCATATAACTTTCTTTTTTTCTTTTTATTTCAATACCTAACTTTCCTGATTTTAAAAAAAAATTAATTTTTTTTGCCTATGAGGTAATGAACATGTTAAGATCTTATAAATTTAATTAATAAAAGGCACATGAATAAAAATAAAGAAACACAAATAAGGAAAATAGCTCAAACAGGCAAGGTTAAATGTGATGCAACTATATAAAAAATAACACAAAAGATAATATACATTTCAACATTTAATAAATTTAATTATTTGCATAAACTAAAATAAAAAATATCTAATTCAAATAAATAAAATGAAAATCGATGCACTTAACTATAAAAATATCAAGAATTAGACACTAAATATGCAGTTTTCCCTTTTTTATTTCAACTTTGGACAACATTAACCTATACATACCTAGTATAGATTCATGTTGTGTTTATTTTTTGTTAAATTTACAATACTTAATATAATTTTTAAGCTATTTTTGGTTTTTTAGCATTTTTTTAAAATATTTATGAAATAACACAATTAAAAAAATTAAAAAATATATACTTTATACATATTGCAATTAAAAAACAATACTTTAATAGCTTGTCACTGTTAGGATAGTGACTTCCTTTAAAGAGTATTAAATGAGAAAAAGAGATGAGAGATAAAGAAAAAAATAAAAATAAAAATAGCATAGAGATACCAAATTTTTTATTACAATATTGTTAGTATTTTTTAAAAAATTTTAATAAAATAAATCTAATAATATAAAAAAATTATTAATGATAATTTAAGTGGGCTATTCTCTACCTTCCAGCAAAAAGTATGGCATATTTGAGTTATTCTTAGTATTTTTTCTTGATATTATTGGCTTGTAAAGATTTTTATGAAGGTATCAAAAATATCATAATTAGAATTTTGATATACCTTTAATATATTTTTTTATTGTTTATTTAATATCTTTTTTAAAGAATTTTGTTATTTCGAATACAAACAAGTTATAAAAATCATATTTTCTAATTACAACATCTATAACTTATGCTACTTAGCTCATTTTTTTTTAATATGCTATTGCATTAATATTTTTAATTAATTATACTAATTTTAAAAAATCAACCTTTTATTGACTATATATATATGTATATATATATAAAATCCAAGCAACTGGGTCGCGCGTTAGGCAATTCTCGACGAATCAATATTCAAACCCAGGGCATTCCTTCGGACCTAAAAGATTATTAGGCGCAGCTGGATTTTTTAATATAAATTATTATTTTAAATTTTTAAATAGTTGAGAAAATATTATTTTAATATCTTAAAAAAATATATTTTAAAGAATAATTTATAACACTGTTCTAAACAACCTTTTCATTACATCATTTGGCATTATTTGAACACAGACCATATGGTCAAACTTAATACACAAAAGGGTCCCATCGTCTGTCCAAGTTCGCCGTGCCAAGATTATAAAAAGAAAACAAAAAACAAACAAAAGGAAAGCTACTTTCAATTCCTATATTACCCCATTAATAAACCAAACGACACCGCTCTCTTCATTAGCTTCTCCTCTAACTTCACCCCCATCAGTCCAAACTCCACCCAACACCTCCCTCCCTGTTGACCCTTTATAAAAAGCCTAAACACGTGCCAAAACCGTGATCCCGGAATAAAGCCTCTAGTGGCATTCCCGTAAATATATCAACTTCTCAAGGTCAAATTCCATTCCCTCTTTCTCTATTTAGCTGACCTTCGCAACCCAGCTCCCTCATTCAACCACTCGCTCTTATAATTAAACAAAAAAAAACAAAAAAAAAACCGCCAAACCCGTTTGTTTCTCGAGAAAATTCAAAAGACTCTATTCAATCAATTCAATTATTTCTCCTTATATTTTCCAGTTCCGTTGATAGAAAGGGAGAAAGGTCAATACAAGAATGACGTCGGGGACGAGAATGCCGACGTGGAAGGAGCGAGAGAACAACAAAAGAAGAGAAAGGAGAAGGAGAGCGATTGCAGCGAAGATCTATGCTGGACTTAGAATGTACGGGAATTATAAGCTACCAAAACACTGTGACAATAATGAAGTGCTTAAAGCTCTCTGCAACGAAGCTGGTTGGACTGTTGAAGAAGACGGCACTACATATCGAAAGGTACGCAAATAACTACGTTCGCTTTAATTTTCCGATGAGCTGCTTACGTTAGAATTTTGGTCGGGTTGGTGATAGCATGCGGTGTTAGTATTCCTTGATCAAGAGTGATAGATAGATCTTAATCTGTGTTGAAATCTGTTTTGATCGTTCGCTGCTGTTTGAAGTTGTGAAATTGGAAATGAGTTTTTGTTTTTTGAATGCTAAAGTACGCCGGGTGATCTTGGCTCATGATTGAGGTCTGTGTTGCGCATACTGATGGACGGTTGGATTTTGGATTTGGTTGATGGTGTGAAGAAAGCGTACGTTTTTCTGTTTCGATGACGCACAAAACACGAGATTTTAAGATTGAGGTTTCTGTTTGTCGTGCTTTGATTCTTACATTTACACGGTAAACAGTAACTCTCAGATTAACCCTGGGTGACAAAAAAAAAATTATGCATTCCTTTTTTCTTTTTTTTAACCATTAAAAAATAAAACGTTCACTTCTCTGCTAAATTCCAGTGGTTTGGAGCGGTAGCTTGGTCATTATAGGACAACGCATCTCTTAGATTGCGCTTCTTGCCTTTTTTTTTTTTTCTTTTAACTTGTCCTGTTTCGGAGATTCCTGATCCCTCAGAAATCAGAATTGGTACTCTCTTTTCATTTTCTTAGTAAAACCTCTCACATATGTACTAATGTAAGACTTTTATCTCGAGATTCGAACAATCATTTTCAATTATTCACTTCCTTTAATTTCAACTTCGACTATAATAATAATAATACTTAGGCAGGTGCCGATAAAGTTGAAAACTAAGGAGATAAATGACAAATCCTTGGATTCCATTTATGAAATGGAGTATTGTTTTTTAAAAGCAACAAAAATTGTGAGGGAGAGAGGGTGTTTGGTTAATGTTGTTTGAATATGAAGTGTTGGGGTCGGGAAGATGGCGTGACGTGGGGTGCAGTTTATTGATTGTTTGACATTAATTCTTCTTTTAACAAAGTTTTGTCGGCCCCAAATTACCCTTTTGCCCCCCACCTTTGGCTTCCTTTTTGTTTTTTTTTTCTCCCTTTTCTTTTGGGTAGGAGGAAATTGTGCGGGAAGTTGCTGCACCTGCACAGTAGCTTGTGTAGTAGAGTTGATTTGTTCACGAGTGACAAGTTGATTTGTTCACGAGTGACAATGGGTCTCACTAATAAATCTGTTTTAATATTATGGGCTCATCGAATTGTCGGTGATTTTTTATCCTTAGAAAGGTGCTGCAACATGACCTGACCTCAGCATTTGGTTGTGGAATACCTGTTCTGCATTTCTTTTTATGTTTTTTATAATTTGAATCATGTACTCTGCTTGATGATTTGTCACTAGATTTAAAAAAATTCATTAAGAGATTCATTAGGCTTGGCAAGCAAGGAGATGAGCAGTACAGGTTGGTTGCATGTGATGCTCCATGGTCCCCTAACTGGAAAGGGGCTCGGTATAGTGAAAGAATCGCAATTTATTTAGTTTTATTTGTTTCAGAACCTTTTTCAATTTTTTTGAACAAGAAGTTATAAATTGATCAATATCAATGCTTTTCTAGCTTTTGATGGACGAGGTATGAGTTTTTGAGAGGGGAAAAAAATAAAAATAAAAACACAGAATTTGGGAGGCACCATTGAGGTATTTAAGGTGTCATGTCGATGGGCTCATTAGAACATATTGAAGCTGCTGTGATGATATGTGCTCAAGTGCAAATGTTTGGTGAAGTTTTTGCCATTTAAGACCTTAAAAATGTCGTGATGGATAGCGGTTGTGGAGTTGCTTGAACACTCATGGATATTCAGATGTTAAGTGTATCCATCAGCTGAGCTATTTCCAAGTCAAATATAATACTACTATCTTCATTACACGTACTGTAGCTTTGCTAAGAATGAAAAGTTTAAAGTTTTTAGAGTGATTATCATGGTTGATATTCAAAACCTGCAAGGAATAAAAACTTCATATTGCGTAATCTAAGGTGTTGCCATAGTAGCTTTCATCCATTTGGGTTCCTAGTTCTGTATCTAGACATATATTCCTTATCAAACCTCCTGAGATGTTTGAATTATTTTGTCTTATTTTACTGAATCATCTATTTGCTTATCTATAGGGATGCAAACCTGTGGAACGCATGGATATTACAGGTGGGTCTGCATCAGCTAGTCCATGTTCATCTTACCGTCAGAGTCCATGTGCATCCTATAATCCAAGTCCTGCCTCATCTTCGTTTCCTAGTCCTGTTTCATCCCGTTATGCTGCCAATGGTAATGGTAATGTTGACGCTGATGCCAATTCCCTCATCCCATGGCTTAGAAACCTCTCTTCCGGCTCATCCTCAGCCTCACCCAAGCATCCTAACCACCTCTTCATTCACACTGGTTCCATAAGTGCTCCCGTCACCCCTCCATTGAGCTCCCCTACTGCACGAACTCCCCGTACTAGAAATGACTGGGACGACCCAGCTGCTGGCCAATCTTGGATGGGGCAGAACTACTCATGTCTGCCCTCGTCTATGCCCTCGTCTACACCACCTAGTCCTGGTCGTCAGGTTCTACCAGATTCAGGTTGGCTAGCTGGTATTCAAATCCCCCAAAGCGGACCCTCATCACCAACATTTAGTCTTGTGTCTCGGAATCCATTTGGCTTTAAAGAGGAGGCGTTATCAGGTGCAGGGTCCCGAATGTGGACTCCTGGACAAAGCGGGACATGCTCTCCTGCAGTTCCGGCAGGCATTGATCAGACAGCTGACGTGCCAATGTCAGACAGTATGGCAGCTGAGTTTGCATTTGGAAGTAACGCAGCAGGGTTGGTGAAACCATGGGAAGGAGAGAGGATCCATGAGGAATGTGTTTCTGATGATCTTGAGCTTACACTTGGAAACCCTAGTACGAGGTAAATTGGAGTGAATCTCGGGCTGAATGAGTGTAAAGCATGTATTGTTTTGTATCGTGCATCATTCGGTCGACAGGGCAGCCGAGTTAGAAGTACAGTGAGTAGGAGCGCCTCTTCATCCTTCTTTTTCTTTATTTCATTTCAAAAAAAGAAAAGAAAAGAGAGAACTGAGAATTAAGTTACAAATAGTTCATGGTGGTGACTTTGCCCCTTCAGTTCAATTCATTCTTCTTTTGGGATTCTTTTTTTTCCTTTTCTCCCCGTCGGGAAAAAAAGAAAGAAGAGAAGTTTCCATCATAGCGTTGATACTTGTATGGTGTGATTTCTGTTTTGTGATTGAAAGTTAAGTTAATTTCAATATTAACCGATTAGTTCTGGAGTTTGACCACACCTGCAGCATTAGATGCATCTTTGGTTTGATCATACTGATCAGCAAATCCCGTTGCCATTACCAATCAGAAAGGGCAACAACCATATATTCAGGAGCTGTTTGAGTAGGTTGCAGTTTAAAATATTTTTATTTTTTAAAAAATATTAAAATGATATGTTTTTATTTTTTAAAAAATATTTTTATATTTGAAAATATTAAAATAATTAATTAATTTTTTTTATAAAAAAAATACCATTTCAACTAAATTTCTAAACGAAGTCTCAATCTGGGAACAACCTCCACCATTGCCACCACCCATTCAGATCATTTTCGTTGCAATAGTCATTTTGACCCATGGGAATGGGCTGATGATATATGTTTCCATGTTGCTAAAGCAAAGTGACGACTTGTATAGTGATGTGTAGGACAATGACTGGTCAAGGCATCACCACAAATATTGGGCGGCGGTGGCGCCCGCCCATCAAGACCCCATCTTGCTCGAGCAAATTATCAAAAGCTTAATGACAGTTGCTCCTCGCCGGAATTATTATTAAGTTATCCCAATGATCGTGTGATGTTAAATGCCTTTTAAGCCCCCCTCTTAATTCCAGAGTTAGGGCTGGCATCTTGGACAAGCATCATCAACCCATGGGTTGCTGCTTTCTTTGAAAGGGGCGGAAAAAAGCAGTCGATTGTCTCTTATTTTCCCCACACACAGATAAATTCATCAAAGCTCAGCTACATACCTCATGGATGTAATCCATCACAAAAGAAGAAACCAGAAACAACCAAGGCTTGTTTCACACCTTTTTCGTTCATCATTGCAAGAGAAGCTACTCAATGAAACAAACATTCTGACATTTTATTGAATGGGAATAAATTCAATTTCATTCAAGAGTTGAAGGTGTGTTATATGTACATCAACTCCCAACGTACAATCTATACAATTCACTAGTGTACAAAGTCAGATATTCTCTGGCAAACATGCGGTACACTGCCCCGATCAACTATATCAGATGAGCAAAAGAATGGCAATCATGGTCCCAGACTTGGAAAATGCAAAGATAGACTGTATACCAGGGATTCCCTTCTCTTTAAATTGACTTCTGTCTGAAGATTATTGATAATGATCACCTATCGAGCTTCTGATAGAGGTCCACAAGTGCACGATACAGAATGGCAGCTGCGGGTGGTCTGGGCAATGAGCCAAGAAGTATATCCGATGCAGATATAGACTGGCTCCCATAGAATCTGGAATTCTCTTTTGAGCGGGTAGCGACAACACTACCTTCAAGGGAACATCCAACAAATGCTCCTGTGTATTCAACAATCATCATATTTAACAGCTTAATGGAGCAATTGGCATGTAAAAACATTGTCCCAGAAAGGGTGGATTAGTTTGTGGAGGAGATAAGGGTCTAAACTAACTTATTTTACAGGAAAAAGGTAATCTTCTAAAAGAATGAATGAAGGACAAAATGCGAAGGAAACATAAAAAGCCCATTAAGTTCTATGCTCTTTCATGTAAAGTAACTGGACTGAAACTGAAAGCTAAAGGAAAATTCAGGTTGCTTTTCATTACATCCTGAACCCTGGAAATCAAATAGTAACTGTTTTAAAAGACAAACGGATTACTCAAAACAAAGTACCTTTACTGCAGCTGTATGTATAGCACGCAGCATAACCGCCATCACCAGCTCGTAAATCAGCTTCAAATGCACGTCCAGTGATGCCAATGGCTGCACTTACACCGGCACCTAATGACAGATGTGCATAACCACAAAATGTCTTGACTGCTTCAGTAGTTCTCAACACAATTATGAAATCAGTCAATTCACCTCCAGCCTGCAAACAAAGTGACCCCTCCATTATAGAAACCAAAGGAAGGCAAGAAAAATATCCAAACACTGATAATTCTATTTGAAGTTGCAATCAAGATTTTATTGTGTTGAGTGACAGACACATCTGGTCATCCCTTGCATAAAAATGGTGGGATATGAACTCAAGGAATTTTTTGCAGAAAAAACATGCCATCAGCAATATGAATTTCACCACAACATACATGGTCATCATTATGCAGAGATCTTTGCAAATATGAAACAATTGCATAATCGAAGTAATGTTCTTTCAGGAGCACTAAAAGGTTAGTGCCTACAATTTGTCAAGGAGCCGGGAAAAAAAGGCAAGTCAAAATCAAGTCCATCTTGGTTACAGTTTTTAAACAGAAAATAGGAAGGAATATTTGGGTATTTTTGTTTATTAGCACTTCTTAAAAAAAATAAAATTACCAAATAGCACAGTTTAAAAAACTTTTCGCAAAATAGCACAACTTTTACATGTCACAATTGGGAAACGCGACATTCAAACTTGTCGCTATCCAAAAATGTGGAATGCAAGGAAATTGTAAAATGGGCTGGCACAAGTTATGATGAGGAGAGTTAAGAGAGAAAAAATGAGACTCCAAAGGCACACCAAAGCATACCATCAGAAATATCTCGATAAGACAAATTCCACAACACCAAAGAGGATCACTAATGTTGATAGGATTGAGTCACACTTGTCGCCAAAGACAAGTGAGCCACTCGCTACCTTTGGGCGGCAAGTGACCCACTTCAATCAACATTAGTGATCTTTTTTTATATTATTGGATTCTTCCTCTCAACATCTTTCTAATGGTATCAATAATGTCGTAACCAGAGCTTCGATATGCCTTCAGAATCTCTTTCTTTCTTTTTTATCTTTCCTCTCCCCTCATCGTAAATTGTGCCAGCCCATTTTATAATTTCCTTAAATTTCACTTTTCTAGATAGCAACTACTTCGAATGTCGCATTTTTCAATTGTGACATATAAAAACCGTGCTATTTAGCCAAAACTTTTTTAAATTGTGTTATTCAGCCAATTTTTTTTTAAAAAAGTGCTAATAAACAAAAATACCCTAATAATCCTTAGTATTCTCTGTTTAAAAACTGTAACCAAGATGGACTTAATTTTGACTTCCTTTTTTTCCCCTACTCTTTTAAAAATACCCTAATATTCCTTAGTATTCTCTGTTTAAAAACATGTAAGTGTACCATTTCACAATTTCTTTACATTATGTGTTTTTGAATAGCAACAAGTTTGAATGTTGTGTTTTCTAATTGCGAAATGTACAAACTATGCTATTTTGCCAAAAAATTTTAATCTATTTTATTTTGCCATTTTTTTTTAAAAAAAACAATGTTATATTTTTTTTTAAATCAGAATATTGTCAGGAATAGTGATCCCATGGTTTCCATATTTGCCTAGCACAACACCTTCTAAAATTCTAACAGGAAATCTAAATTGAGAAAAATAAATTTACCTGAGCTCCCCATCCCACACCAAGTGTAGATATGGCAGAAGGTGGAGACCATGAACCATCTTCTCTGCGAGCAATTACAAGTCCTGTTCCAACATTGTAAGTAACCATCACCCCAACTTTCACAATTGTAATTATTGCAAGGCCTTTTGCTCGTCGTAGGATGGCATCTGGAATTGACTTCTCAGGTTTCAAATAACCTACCTGTCAGCAGAAATGCACCAAATCAGAATTAAACGGAGCATGATATCACAAGAGATATTTGGCTATGCAGCAGAACAGATCCATGAGTTCCTCTCCCACTAATCAGTTACAACCATTGCAAAATACAAGTTGCCATCAAGTTTTCTTTATTTTTTTTCGTCTCAATTTTTTTATAAATAAAAGGAGAAAGAGCTGAATATAAAGGAGAAAACAAGAAGAAATATAGGCCAAAACAAGCTTTTCTAGATAGCAGGTTTTCTTGTTTCAGTTCTCATTGAAAAGGAGGTCATATAGGGCAAAACACCCAATTTAGATGGACTTTTAATGACTTGAACAGAATTTGTTAAGCCTCAGCAATAATGGCAAAAGAAATTAAAGAAAGCATGGGATCTTAAAAAATTACCTTATTATAACCTTGAATTGTGTTTGCTGCTTTATAAATCTCATATCCCATGGTCTGTCCCCATGGGAAGTTAACCCACGATCTCAAAGTGCTGAGGTCTGTCAGGTCATGGGTTGGTAGCTGGGCAGCATTGCTTACTTGGTCCATCAAATATGGCTGAACAGATTCAAGTCGCACACAGCATACATCACAGACTCGCTGGGGATCTGTGACATGAAACCTTACTGGCAACAAACTCCTTCCTTTAGAGCAATCACCACAAAATATTCCTCCACAGAACCTGCAGTGATGCCTGGAGCACATAATTGGATGAAACCGCATGCTACAAAGCATACAAGCAGAAGCATTGCTATCAGGTAACCATTTAGGAGGCTCCGCTTCAAGAATTTCAGTCACGTTACCAAAATTAGCTTCATTGAGTGTCTGAGCCATATCTTGCCAAGCTTGCTCAAGTAAATGGCTGGATAACCACGAAATCCCACACCCCTGTAAATCACCAGAAGCAATTGCATTCACTTTTCCACGAGCTGCAAGTAACATTTCTACAATCACATCCCACATAGTCAACTCCTTGTCCTCTCCAATATACTGACTCCACCCCATATCACCTTCAGGAAAATAACCACCATTGAAGTGAAAACCTCTATCCACCCACTCTTCAGAATCGCTTTCTATCATGGGCGGGACAGAAACCGGTATCCAAGCTCCAGTTTCTTCATAAAGGGGCATGTCATAATAAAAGTAATTCCTAAACTTTTGATGGGTAGCTTTTGTTCCTTCACTCTTCTCATCATTCCCATCCTCAGAGACTCCACATAACCCAGTACCACAATTTTCAGGTCTAATCATTGTTTGGCTCCCTAGTCCCCCATTACCCTGTGATCATCAGCACGTAAATATTAAAGATCAAAACTTCTTGCTAATTATTCTGGTTTTATACTAATAAAGAATGAAAACTTGACATCACAAAAACGAAATATATATAAATTGAAAAATCTCCCATAAATAAATAAATAAAACAAAAACAACACAGCAACATCGAGGAAATAAGCAATTGAATTGAATTGGTGAATAGAAAGTGATTTTACCGATGGGGGAGAGCTGGTATAACGATGGAAATCAGAACCCTAGAATCCAGATTGTGGGCGTTTCCGGAATTTGCAGGGTTGTCCACCATGTAAAGCAACTCTTATCAGAACGAAGCAAAAACAATTCAACATCAGCAGCAATAAATTTTATGATTTCTAATAATAATAATAATAATAATAATAGAGATACAAAATTAAGGATCAAAAGAAGGTTCGTCAAATGCAATCCGCAAGCAAGCTGTTAGGGGAGACTTATCGCTCGTAGCTACTGGCGTGTCCTTGTGTTTCTGTATGTTACGTCTTCATAAAGTCCATTTAAATTATTTCCTCTTGTCAATTTCATATCGAAACAAATCAATTTATCAATTGAGTCCTTTAACATGTATTACATTTCCATAATTGCCATCCAATTTTCTCATCTCATCTTTTCCACTTTCTGCCACTCAAAAAAGAAATAAATAAGTTGAAAAAGAATACGAAGTTGATGAATTAATATGAAAACTAAGCATGTAATTTTAAAATTATTAATTTTAAAATAAGTTAAGATATAATTAACTTGATAAAAACCTAACATGCCAAATCCAATCCAAATTAGAAGGACATAAAATAAAATGATTAAAAAGAAAAAGAAGAATGCCCTATTTCGCTATTAAAAAATGTTTTAATTTTTTTAGTTTTAAATTAATATTTTAAAATTATTTTAATTTATTGATATAAAAATAGTTGAGCGTGATCTCAACTGCTGGTATTACTCATATTATAACTATTATTTCATTTTAATTCAGCAGATTTTGAAATATCCCTGCTATTCTAGAAAGTAAATTTTAAATCTAAATGAATTTTTGAATAATTTTAACATGTTATGGAATAATTTATTTTTTACTTTGGATTATTTTTTATTAATTTTTTTTTTTTATGATTGTTGATGAACACTTGAAGTCTTAAGATTCATACCATTATATTGTAACCTCAAGAGTATGATGTTACTATTTTTTTTAAGTAGGATAAGGTCAGAATCAATACCATATGATGAAGTTGTGAATATTGAATTGTAATAGATTTATTTAAGGTATAATAGTTTAGTCTAGGTGTGGAAATATTATGCATGGATATGTGTTTATTTGTTGTATTACTCATATTATAACTATTATTTCATTTTAATTCAGCAGATTTTGAAATATCCCTGCTATTCTAGAAAGTAAATTTTAAATCTAAATGAATTTTTGAATAATTTTAACATGTTATGGAATAATTTATTTTTTACTTTGGATTATTTTTTTATTATTTTTTATGATTGTTGATGAATACTTGAAGTCTTAAGATTCATACCATTATATTGTAACCTCAAGAGTATGATGTTACTATTTTTTTTTAAGTAGGATAAGGTCAGAATCAATACCATACGATGAAGTTGTGAATATTAGATTTATTTAAGGTATAATAGTTTGGTCTAGGTGTGGAAATGTTATGCATGGATATGTGTTTATTTGTTGTGAGGTTTGTGTTGAAATGAAGATTTTATCAATCAATTTTATGTGTGAAATTATTACGTAGAGTTTTTGGTTTGATATAAATATCTATCAATTATCTTTTATATTAGAAATTAACCTAAGATTAAGGATCTATTATCGGCTTCTATCATTAGATGTTGATTATCAAGTAATAGAATCAGCTAATGCATGTTTGTATCTTTTATGTTGTTATTTTATACGTAATTTTTGTTTAATATAAATGTGTATCAACTATTCATTTACAAGAAATTTACTTAGTACTAGATGACCTATTATTGACTCCTATTTTTAGATATTGATTATGAGATAATATAATCAACTATTGT
>NW_011499930.1:142653-147766 GCF_000495115.2 Populus euphratica | reverse complement strand
GGTAAACGGGTAAAAAAACCATCTTTCTTGAAAAATGGAGGAAAAACCCCTTCGTTATTTGTTAAATGGGATCTACATATTGATTCTTTTTTTTTTTTCTATTATTTTTGATGAACCTTATGCATCAAAAGGTGCATGAACGATTTCTAAAGGATAAAATTTGATCCTAATCAATCGACTCTATCGAGAAAGATTACTTTTTTTAGGTTAAGATATTAATAGTGAGATCTCGTTAGGAAAGTTATAAATGATTTGACTTAACTTTTCAATGACTGGTTTTTTAGTGTAATAATTATTCTTTCATCTACAATGGTTCTATTTAGACATTATAGCATAGAGTGTGTCTAGTATGCCAAATCAGGTTTTTTTTTTCTCAACACCATAATTATTGATTATTTGAATAAGATTTGAAACTTTTTTCAAATCTCATTCCACCTTACATAAGGATTTACAATTAATACTATTTAAAAACATACGAAATATTTTTTGTAATTTACATAGAGTGATAAATTATCTCTTAATTACTTAAATACCTTTATATAGTTCATATTATATTAAATATCTGCCCATTTATTACTATTGATTAAAACAACGTGTAATGAGATCAAAACATAACACTATTTATATAAGATAACTTAGTGATCTCAAATTTAAGTATTATTTACATGACTGTCACATAAGCTTTTTCATAAATATAAATTATCTCTCCATATGTAATTCTCATACGGGTTACTTCATTGTATATATCATCCAATAAGTACCTACATATTAATTCTAGGTATTCCTTGTACTCTCAGCTTATAAAAATAACTATTTCATTTCATAAAAAAAAAGAATATAATATATATTAGTTTCAATAGCTCTAATTAATATCTAGTTTTAGTAGAGCAATAACTATGAATATTTAGAAATAATACGTTGATGCAACAAAATTCTTATAATTATAATAACTTTTTAATTTTTTGTGTAAATTATTTTTATCCCAAAAGTTTTATCTTTTCTTTAGATTTATTAATAAAATATTTAATGAATATGAAAGAAAATAAGTTTTTATTAATAAGTTAAATATATTTACATGAACAAAGTTAGTATTACATGTAATCAATTTATTCACCATATGATATGTATATACACACTAATATGTTGAGATCTATTTACGGACAAATTACACTATGGACATTTACATATTTAGTAATACTTGACAATAACTTTCTTTCATGTTTTGGCTTTGACATGAAATTCTACAAGTGCTCTGTACTTTTCTTTTAATTAATGTTTTGTTTTCATGTTTTTATTATTCTAAAAGTATATTTAAATGGTTTTACTAAATAGTTTCCCCAGCATCAAATTCCAAGAAGCCAATCTGAAACACTTTCTCTAATACCTCACCTTGAAGGCCATCCTTTCTGCACTTCTACAAAACTTAGAATCATGCCCTTTGGGAGTTACACGAGGGGCTACAAAAGTTGCAAATCTGATTTCTTTCCCTCAAGCAATTGAGGGACGAACAAAAAGTTACAAGGAAAGACATAGTTAGATAAGCAGAAATTCCAATAACAAAACCAAGATTTTTAAAACTTTAGTAAGTTATTAACTACTTCACACCGACCTTTCGAAATGAAATTTCCTTGTAATATATCGAACTTCCACTGGTCAAATAATCAAAGATGAAGAACTGAATTACAAGTGAATCTATTATTATCACTAATGAACACACGGGTTTATCTTCTCAATTGGGATTGAACAAGTTTGTGTTCAACGCAACTAATTTCAGGAAAAGAAACCTGTAATAAATTGAAAGAAAACAACTACAGAAAATTGAGAAAACAAATTAGACTTCCACTTGCACCTCCATATCTCCTTCACCACCAAAATACTCCTTCACGGCATCCCTCATATCTTCAAAACAATCACACCTCTCAAAAAAAGCAACCAAATTCTCCAACTCTGAATCTCCAAGATCATCAGTAAACGGCTTCACTGGAATAGCATTTTTGGGCTGATATATATAGCAATTGGGATTATCATCAACAATCACCACCCTCCTCAGGTCCCTCCCCATTTCTGACAAGTCTTTGACAAACTTGCCATCAATTTCCTTGCAAGAGTCCCGATAAAGCCGGTGTGAAATCAGCCCCTTTGTATCAATCCTGTCAAGAACCAGCGACGCATATTCCTTTAACCCGGCGGTGAACACCACCACCTCGTATTTAGCTCCTAGAGCCTCCAAGAAAGCATCAACTCCCGGACGCTTCAACACATAAAAATTCATTGTCTCTCCATCAATCTTTGGCGTCACAACAAAATCAAACTTTTGGGGTGGCGGGCCAGCTTTAGAATGGACTAAGGTCTCATCCAGATCAAGAAAAACAGTCCTCTTACCAGGAGAAATCAAGGGTGGTAACGGTTCATTAAACAAATGCACCCTACAAATGCTATCGCTTTCAATTTTTTGGTCATGATATTTGGACCCATTTTTCAAGATATTGTAGCCTTTGTAGCGGCTATTTGGGGTGCTAACGCGGGCCAATTTGGAGAAAAGCTTGGAGAGGCGGCGCTTGCAAGTGAAGATAGTTTTATTGATGGTTGAGATAATGACAGCGGAGGTGGTTCTCCCGGGGGATTTCTTCCTGTGGCGGCGGCGGCGACGGTGGCTCCCCGGATCCTTTATAGATTTTGTGGGGCTTCTTTTGAGGGACTTGGACACCATTTTTAGTTTTTTTAAAAAAGAGAGATGTACGTAGAATCTAGAGAGATAGAATCTAGAGAGATAGAGAGCAATGTTCTGCCTATTTTGGGAGAGAAAAGAGGGTGGATTGGACGGATTTTAAATTCCGGTTCGGTGTAACGGTAATGTAGTGTGGCTCGGAGCCGAAGCTAATAACAACAGCTAAATGGTTAGGTTGATGTGGTTTTTAGGGAAGGAGATATGTTTAAATTTGGTGTTAATTAATAATTTAATGTTGGATTTAGGTTAAAATTGGAAGAGAAAGGGCAAAGAACCGTTGGTAGCACCTAGCGACGAATCGCAGAAAGAGGATTGTCCCTGTCCCACGGTTGGCCTTTGTTATTGTTTGTCACTAAAACATTTACTTTCTTTCTTTTTTTATGGAAAAGTGTAAATTTTTTAGACAATTTCCCTTGGATTTAGTGCACTCTTTCTACACCAGAAAACTTAGTGTTTGGTGTCTAATATTTGTTGTTATTATTATTATTTGAATTACTAGATATTAATCTTATATATTTGACTTTTTTTTAATTTAAGTGTTTTTTTTTTTGTTATTTTAACATGTTAAGTTATGGTGACACCTAATAAAAACATAGTGTTTAATAAAAAAAATATATTTTTAGTTTTTATTTTTTTATTTGAGTATCTCATTTTTTTTTTTGATTTACATGGGGTGTCCGAGTCAGCTTGCGCGCACTAGGACTAATCCCCACGGCCCATTGAATACCCTAGGGTGTCCGAGTCAGCTTACGCGCACTAGGACTAATCCCCACGACCCATTGAATACCCTGCAAATCCAGTATCTCATCTTTAATTTTATCTATTTAAAATATCATTTTGTTTTCACTAGAGTGTTTGGTGTTAATTAATTATGTTATGTGTTGAAGTGTGTTATCTTATGATCCATTAAAAAAAAAGATCTTGATGAAAAAATTATGAAAATTGAAAAGAGAAAGGAAATGTTTAAAGTGAAAATTAGCAATTAAAATAAAAAAGTTTTTTTTTTACCACTAGTTAAATTGATAATTTTAAAAGATTGATCCAACTTGAAACACTTGATTTGGATGACAAACTACTGCCTTCATCCATTAAATAGGACAACATGTTGCGATGCCAATTAAAATAACATATACTATAAATAAGTTTGCTAAATCTTTAATTTTGTATAACTTTAAATTGCAGAGAAAAAAATTGATTTTCTAAATCCATTATAGCCCATAATTATAGATAAAATTATAGAGAAAAACTCTAATGTATTTTGAAAGGTATTTTATAAAACATTCTTCTCTAAAAAATAACATACAAGGTTGTTTGAATAAAAATATTTTAATTAGTAAATTCCCAATTAAAACAAAAGTCTTAGTCTAAAAACTAGAAGAAAAATAAAGAAAATTAAAATAATAGTATGTTTTCTACTTAATTTGAGTTTGAAAACAAAATCATGTCTAACTTTTTCTATACAATTAGTCTTTTAGATTTATATAACTAAGTTTCAGTTTAATTCGACCTGACCTTGCCATAAAACCAAAAATCATACTTATTTTTATCAAATTATTCATTAAACTTATATAAAACTCTTAAAACCTACAAAACCTTAACTATTAAAGAGATAATACAATAAAAATAATTATTTTTAAAAATAAAGATAATACTCCACATCACATTGGCTTCTTGTATCATATTGATTTTTATTTTGAGATTTACTTAGAGTTTCGGAAAACCTTAATTATCATTAAATAAAAAATATAATTAGATACTAACTATGAACTAGCTATTGTACTTTTGAAATTTTTAGTTAATCGAGAAAAAACAATAACTGGCTAATTACTTTCATTTAGGACTTGTTTTAATGACATTAGAAAGTTTGTCGCTATCATATATTTAAAAAGCTACTAGATATATTTATTTGCTTGCCTCTTATATTCATTCTTTACTTATTGTTGTAACTTACTATTTAGAAATGTTTTTAGGGTGTTTAGAGATCTTATCAGAAGAAATTTATGAAATCATAACATTAAGAGTTTGTATTTTGAATTCTTAAAGCCTTTTTCCAACTAAAAATAATAAAAATAATAATATAAACTATAGGTAATAAATATACTTGGTTTTATAAGCTATTATAATTCCAAGACTCGTGAAACTAAAAAATAATAATAATAACAAAACTATTATCAAATAATAATTAGTAACAACATTTACTCAATTTAAAAATAATACATGACACTAATTTTGTTTCATGTACTCCGTTGTCAAACTCACCTCAATCAATTCCATACTATTTTTAAATTCATAGTTAATAAAACACAACTAATAGATAGACACTATAATTATAACCAACACTTCATGACACGACTAAAAGGTTGATGTCTTCTCCCAAGTGCAGGA
>NW_011499930.1:116390-141571 GCF_000495115.2 Populus euphratica | reverse complement strand
CATACTTTAGTTAATGAGTTATTGATACTTCAAGTGCAAAATGATGATATAAAACCATGATAAAAATGCACTTTTAAGTACTAATCACTTCACCTATACCAATATAGATTTTTCACTCATAGGTAATTTGATTCAATCCAATTTTTTAATATTTTTTTAAATCTCTCTTTAAACTTCTTATAGCACTTTAAAAAAAAATCATATCCTAAAAAATTAATATGAAGAATCTTGTATACTGAAAATAATATTATTTTCCTATGTCATATTTAAAAGATAGATTTGATTTAAAAGATATAAAATTATGATTAAATATATTAATGATTTATATTAAGTAGTAAATTATTAGTTACTAGTGCAAGTGTACATATAAATCTTTTGATTTGTTTTTATATTCAAAAATCATGTATCTATGTTGAATCATGTGCTAATTATTTGTTAAAGGATCATATATGATATATTTAATAATTAAACATCAATTAGTTAACTAAATACATTATATATTACTTAGTAAAAGAGAGATTATATATAATACTAAAAGATTGTATGCTAATTTTATATTTTTTTAATTAATCATATTTTTTGTCATATATTCATAATTATAAATTTAACTTAAATTATAAATTAGAGTTAGAAGATTTTTTTATAAGACCTGAAATATAATATTATAATAATAATTATATATAAAAAATTAAAAAAATATTTTTTATTTATAAAGTAAAATTTATCTAATAAGTAAAGGTTGGATAAATATATTTTTTATTAGGTTTATAATAATTATATATATAAATAATAATAAGTTTTTAAAAAATATAGGATTAGATGAATTACCCTTTTTTATATTTGATTTAAATGAAAATGGATTGAGTTTTTACTAATCTAGTGGTTGAAAACCCAATTCATTTGAATTTAGTAAAATTGAGTACCTAATGGATTGAGTGAAACTATTATCTATAATATACACTAAAATAAATAAATTAATGGGTAAGTAACACAAATAAGTAAATTTAAGGGTGAAAAAGGGAATAGAAAAATAATAAAAGATTATGCATTAAATATAGATTTTTTTATTTTATAATTTTTGTTATTATAATGAGATAATAAGCATATTAATATTTGTCAAATTAAATCAACAACAACAACAAGTACTTAAGGTTAATAATTCAAATAAATAAAATTAAAGCTAAGAAATTAATTCATTAGTCTATATATTTGAGGCACTTTCATAAATAACTTATTTTGTTTCAGAACTAGTTTTTTTATTAAAAAAAATATTTTGCTAAGAAATCTATTATTACTTATACTTAGAAGTGGTCCTCAAATCTAGAAATAAATCAATTTAAAATATCTCTTCTTATTAACATTTATAAACTTCAACTAATTATAGATAAGTCTCTTTACTGCCCACCAAAATTCCAAGAATTCCCCTACATACATAAAAGCATTACAAAGAATTTAGTTTTCATCTTAATAAAATATGACAAATATCTCTTGTAGATATTTCATGTGTTTGCTTATGTTTTAATGTACATGTCATTAATATAGACTTTTCATATTTCTACCTTGTAAGTCTTTAAACTCTTAGTCTATCATTTTTTAGTAGGCTTTAACATTCTTTAGACTGAAAGTCATGGTTTTATAACATAATATGATTTGATTAATAATGAATGAGGTCATTTATTTATTATTTAGTTGCAACAATATTCAATAAAATCGTTTACATTCAATGAACTTATAAACTCAAAATCGATAAAAGAATTAATTAACTTGTCTATTTTTGGGTATAAGGTAGTTTTTATTCAAGTTAGTGAAGTTTACTCATGTCCTTTACTAGTTATTAGATATAACAATTATAACCATATGTATTATCTATTCTACATATTTGACTTTCTTTATTACCGTGGTCATTAATAACTTGTCTATCTTTTTATAGATGACCATTTATAACTTGGCCACACACATTTATTCTTTGTCTAATCAAAGGATTTTGAAAGTCCATTAGTAACTTATTTCTATCATGTCAACTTAGAAAAAATAAAATTTAACAGAGTCCATTAGTAACTTATTTCTATGTCAACTTAGAAAAAATAAAATTTAACTTTGTTTATTATTGAAAATATCTTATGTCTTGTATTTATACATTATCATTAGTTCCTTGAAATTGTGATGACAATTAAGGATAATTCTATGTATAACCATAAATCAAAGATGTGATATATATATCCCTTTTTTGTTAGGCTAACCATTCTAGAGGGATTGAAATAATAGCTGGTTAAAGGTGTTTATCTATATATATGTGTAATTTTGCTTGATATCAATAAGAAATGTGAAACTTTTTCACTTATAATTTCCTCATAGTATCAAAGATGTGATCTCTCTTCACTTCTAATTCTTTCCTTTTTTTTTTATTCATGGAGGAACAAAGGAGATGGTTACCTTTTTACTCAATGTTACTGATGGTGATATCAACACTGCTCATAAATTGAGTTTCATGTTGTTGAATGAATTTAATTACTTTTCTTGGTCAAGGGAAATTACAATTGCTTTTAATGGAAGATCAAAGTTGAGATTTATCGAAGATATAATCAAATCTCCTAATGTTAACTTGTTCCAGTATGAGGCCTAGTTATCAATGGATCAACTGGTTATGTCTT
Source organism: Populus euphratica (assembly GCF_000495115.2). NCBI lineage: Eukaryota > Viridiplantae > Streptophyta > Magnoliopsida > Malpighiales > Salicaceae > Populus > Populus euphratica. The sequence continues at coordinate 138,920 of NW_011499930.1, read as the reverse complement.
GGATCCTAAATTCAATGGAATGCAATTTTGCTAAAATTTTCAATTACTCTAAGTCCTTTTTAGATCTTTAAAATGTTGTTTGTGATATGTATGGAAACCAAAACAACTTTGCTTGAATTTTTCAGGTTCATGGAGACATTGCCAATATTAATCAAGATGGAAAACCTTTTATCAGCTTATTAAGAAACTTAAAAAGACTATAGAGTGAATTAGAGATCTATTAACCTTATACTATAAAGTGAATTGGAGAGCTAACTTTGAAGACTTAAGAAGTCACATTTTGATGAATAATGAATTTCCATCCTTCCAAAATATATGTGCCACAATCCATTGTGAAGAATTTTGTTGAAAAGTCATGTCTCGTATTATTGCTCTAAGTAATCCTGATGTTCATACTTATCTTACACATCCATTCTTTAAAGGAAAACCCTATAAGGAAAAACAATTGGATCATAAATGTCAACATTGCTATAATATTGGAATATAATTGATTGATATTGAAGTTTGCACCTAGAGAAAAAGCCTAAATTTATAAAGGATTAAATAGGAAAACAAACTACTCAATATAAAGGTAATTTGGCTACACATCCTATTGAATCATTTAGTTTTAACCTCGTTGCTCTACTGATAGAATTTGTAAGTTGTCTACAAAACAAACATGGCTGGGGAATAACTCAAAATGAAGAACAGAATTAGCCTAGAGCTATTCTCAGTCAGTTTGCAATATTCGTCGTTGATGCAAATTTTGAAACTAGTCAAGGTATTCTACTTGCCTTTATGATTACATTTGAGATTTATAGTTTTCATGATCTATAAGTTGTTAATTTGGTGCTACTGATCATGTCTAATAAGTTAACTAATTTATTTGATTTCACCCATTTTTCCACCCCCGTGTTTGTCTCTATAGCAAATGGAAAAGGTGCTCTTATAAAGGGTAAGGAAAAAATGAAACTTATGTCGCACATTGTAAAGTCTGATGTTCTTTATGTTCCCTTTTTTCCTTTCTAATTACTTTCTATTAAAAAATTGACCATCTTATTTAATTTTGAAGTTATATTCTCTTTACAAGGTTATCTTTCAAGACCTCATCACCAAGAAGATGATTGGTGAAGAATTCCAATTGCATGGACTCTACTAGTTCACTTTTGATTCTTGAATTTCAAAAGGATTTCAAGCTATTTCTACTCCTATCAGTGAACATCTTATATGCATCATTGTCTAGCCCTCTTTCAATATCTATCTTTAATAAAATAACTCTAGTTTTGCCTAAAATAACCTTGATTGTGAGATTTGTTATTTTTTCTAATTCATCCAAGCTTCCCTTTAAATCATTAGTGCCTCAAACTACTCAAACATTTGAAATTGTACATTTAGATGTTTGGGAACCTTTCTTCACTTCCTTTGATGATTTTAACTACTTTGTAACCTTTATTGATGATTTTTTTAGGGTTACTTAGGTATATTTATTAAATAAAAATGTGAAGTATTTGAATATTTAAGAAATTTTTATATATTGGTTATTACTTAATTTACAACTAAAATTAAAATTTTCCATTCTAATAATGGCACATATATATGTCTTATGATATGACAAACTACTTTAAGCTCTAATGGCATGTTGCATTGGACTAGTTGTGTTAGTATGCCCTAATAAAATGGAACTCCTGAATGTAAAATCATGATCTAGTAAAGAAAACTCAAGTCATAATGCTTCAAATGAATGTTCCTAACCTTTTTTAGTCTTATAGAGTTCTTTTTGCCACTCATCTTATAAATCGTTTACCTAACCAAGTGTTGAATTTCAAATGTTCTCTTGAATTTTTATAAGACAAAGAACAAGATGTGTCATACCTTAAAGTATTTAGTTATACTTGTTACGTACATTTACTAGCTACTCAGCGAGATAAACTTGATACTAGAGTTGTTAAATGCATATTTCTAAGTTATTAACTACTAAAAAAGGGTGTAACTGTTATGAGCCTATATCCAAGAAGCTATATATCTTTAGACATATACGATTTATTGAAAATAGTCCTTTATTTTGAAGGCACTAGTTAAGGAGAAATTAATTCTGTCAGAATGTTTCCTTTTATTTGCTTAAGCCAGCTACGAATCGCATTGAAAATTCATCATCCCCTATGATTGTCTTTCATGACAAGTTGGTGCTTTTATTGATGTTCTTCTAAAAGGTATTGTCAACTTAATTGAACAACAATCATCTAATGTTAAAGACAGGGCACAACCTATGCAATGTAATCCACTACAGACTTGTCACCCTCATACTAAATTACAAGACTTTGTTTCTATACAATCAAGTTCCAATCATTAGGATCTTGACTTAGCAAAGGTTATCACCTCTGCTGATTCTTCACTTTATATCCAACTCAGTATAAATAACAATCTTATAGTGCTTATATATGTGGATGATCTTAACATCACAAGTAATAATAGTAAATCTATTTCTCAGTTGAGAAGAACCTCCAACACTAATTTCCAATCAAGGATCCTGGGTATTTGAAGTACTTCATTAGAATTGAAATGATAACTTCCAGTAAAGGGTTGTTTCTAAATCAATAAAAATACATTATAAACATGCTTTAAGATACTGTTTGTTACATACTAAGTCTGTTGCCGCTCCACTAGATAGCAAATTAAAGCTGTATTTAGATGAATAAGCTATTAATTCTTCTATCTACTAGAAAAAAAACTTGTTGGAAAATTTATCTATTTGACTATCATGTGACTTATATTGTATTTGCTATTAGCCTTATCATTCATCATATGCATGACCAACAGCTAGGAATAGTGAAACACATTACACAATATTTGAAAGGCTCTCTTGGTTATGGCATAGTTATGAATAATAACAAGAATACAAACATTATAGGATACTTTAATTCTAATTAGGTTAGCAATGTACCTAATTATTGATCAACTATAGGTTATTATATGTTTATTAGTGGTAACCTTATTTCATGGAAAAGTAAAAAACAAGAAGTGGTGGCTCGTTCTAATGTTAAAGCTGAATATTGTGTTATGACCTTAGCTGCATGTGAGCTTTAATGGCTTAAACACCTCCTAGTCGATCTAGATTGTTCATGTAGTATTCCCATGAATCTTTGTTATGATAATCAAGTAGCCATGTACATTGCATCTAATCTATTTTTCAAGAACACACGAAGAACATTAAAGTTAATTATCACTACATTCATCAAAAAGTTTGGTCAAAGCTTATCGTTACTCATTGTATGCGTACAAATGATCAATTAGCATATGTGTTCACCAAAGTTCTGTCGTCTACTCAATTTCATCGGCTATTAAGCAAACTTGGATCCATTAACTCTTTAGATCCAATTTGAGGGGGAGTATTAGAAATATTCCATGTTCAATGTTTATTTATTATCATCATTTCTCTAAGACTAAGGTGGCAGTTAAGAATAATTTCATGTATAACTATAAGTTAAAAATTTGATATGTATATTGATACAATCAAAAGATTGATGTCTTATTCCAAGTGGAGGAGTGTAGAAATAATAAATAACTTGGTAAGACTAGGGTCAAATCATAAGGAGGTGACCTATATAAATTACAAATAATATATATTTAATAAAATATAGAGTTTATGAGAATTTTATGGGATATTGACGTAAGGATTAAACAAGAATAAAACAATTATCAAGGTTAAAGGATCCAATAATGGTATTTCAAATAAGTAAAGTATAAACTCCTTTTATAACTCAACTGAAAATCACACACAAATGAGATCCCAATCATATTATAAATTATTAACATGATTACATTAGTTATTTTATTTAAATAATGCTAATACTTATAAATGTTGTGAGATATTTATGATGTTAATAACAAATCAAATTCCTTTCATAACACAAGTGTCAGTTAAACTATAGAGTAGACTATGAAAGGGTTAAACATTTATTATATCAAAGGTTATACAACATAAATCTAGATTAACTATTTAACAATCAAAGTATTAAGAGTGAATAAGATAACAAATATAAAACATGTTAGTATTAAACATTAAAGTCCATACTGAGTTTACATTATATTTATTCTTACACCATTAACGTAACCTTTTCACCTTGTATAATAAATTTAACTAGATAAAATAAAAGAGAAATATAAATAAACAAGATAAGAACACAAATAAGATATAAGTTAACTAAGTAAAGAAAAAGAAATGAAAAGTATAAATAAGAAATTAATATAACATAAAATAAAACTTGAAAATTAAAAATTCAAAGAAAAAGAGTAAGAGCAAGATCTTAATATGAATAATCAAGATGTCTAAATGTATGAAAAATACCTCATTTTATAGGTATTTCAAATAAGTGAAGTATAACTAATTATTGTGTGGATGACACCTCTTGACTTAATGATAACCATTATCTTCTTGTATGAACAAAACGTCATTACTAATATCAGATTTGAATAGATAGTTTTCATAAAAGTTATGGGTATTTGTCTCAGCTTTTTAACAAAATAAAAAGCTCACTTGGATTTTCATAAAAGTTATGGGTATTTGTCTCAGCTTTTTAACAAAATAAAAAGCTCACTTGGACTTCTAAAACTTTAGATATGGATTTAATACTAAACAATGTTTAGGTTGCTAGATAGATTCTGACTTTTCTTTCATTACTACCATTTAAACTTAAAAATGATTGTTTTGAATCTTAGACTCTAATGAAAGTTTTAAACCTATGTCTTAGCTTTCCATCCATATAAATTAAATCTAAATCCATGTTCTATAGCTCCAGTTATGATCTAATAATCAAATGATATTCCAGTTTGAATTAAACCAACATCTCTTCTTTAAACTTAGCCCTCTCTTTGTCTTCTCAATTTCAATAATTAAATACATCTATCAATTATTTAAATTATAAGATATGACTGCATTCAAAATAAATATTTATCATAAATTAAAAATATCTTATATTATCATAATTATTATTATAAAACATCCTCAAGTTAAGGAATTTAATGATACTTTAAGTGCAATATGATGACATAAAATCTTAATAAAAATGTACTTTTGAATACTAATCATATATCCTCTTAGTGCTAGGCTAATTATCTGAGAGGAATTGAAGTAATAGCTGGCTAAAGGTTTATATATATATATATATATATAAGCTAAAGGTTTTTTTTTATATATATATATATATGAGTAATTTTGTTTGATATCAATAAGAAACATGAAACTCTTTTAGTTATACTTTCTTCATTTACTTTTAGTAATTCAGTAAGAATGCTTTATTAGTTTTGAATAATAAGGATGCCACTTATGTGGGAGTTTTATTTACTTTTTAACATGAGTAAAATTGAGTAGCAAAAAGAAAAAAAAATTAAGGCCCAACTAGTCAGCACAAAAAGGAAAAAGAGAAAGCCCAATTGAGGATGTATAAAAAGACCCAATTAAAAAGGTTAAAAACAGGATAAGAACTGAGTCCTAGAATGAGAAGATAAGGGCCCAAAACCTGGTTCAAGAGGAGAGAAAATGGATTCAAATCTTAGCCCATCAAACCTCTTATTTACATGTTTTTGGCAATTCTCCATTTAAAGTTGACATGAGTTCTCATTGTGTTAGGGCATATAACATGATATTAAAACAAATTTACAATAGTACATCATACTCACATGAATGTCCTGTTATATACAATAACATTGCCCCTCATTTGAAAGTTTTTCTTTACTTGATAATGAGCTTGCCCATCATCCTATTTTATGTAACAATGCGACCACTCACCTGAACATCTCATTTCTATAAACATCACTATTACCATCACCATTACCTCTCATCAGAGACTTCCTCTAACAACCTAAAAAAACCTTTTGTTCTATTATTATAAGGACCTATAGTATGAAGTGTTCAAGGATTTTATCACCATATAAACAAGCCTAGATAACTATGAAGAAATCAAAAACCTATAAGAACATGTGCAAAATATAAGATTATGAACTCATCATCAAGAGGAAATGAGATAAATTTTAAAAAATTAAGTTGTATGGTGATATTAGCATGCACATTACATTTTGCACTTTCTCATATATCATTGTAGATTGGAATAATCAATTTTTTTTAAAATGTTTTTTAATTTGCTTATTAAACTTTATTTTTGCATGATTGAGCAATTTTGAGCATAAATTAATAGTCAATCACATCTTTTTTTTTTTGAAAGAAAGGGTAAAATTGAAACTAAGGGGACCAAAGTAAAAAAAATAGGGAAAATAGGTGGCAACTCTAAATTTAATCCTCTATCCTTTCTAGTTACTAAGCAATCGATCTTCATAGTTTTCAAAAATTGAAATTTGATGACAAACTTTATTTTTTTATTTTTCAATTCTTTTTTTGTGAGATAAGAGAGAGAGAGACAATCTTTGAAATCCTGTGTAAAGAGAAAAAATCATCATTTATAATAATTTTAACCACCAAAATGATTGAAATTGATGTCATTAAGATCCATTCGATGATAAGAGTCTTCTAATGGTTATTTTGAACCTCAACATTGCCTAAAAAATCCATATGCCTAATCAAGGTTATCAAAAATATTTTTTTTAACATAACATGAAAAATATAATATAAACTCGGATCATAAAATCCTAAATTTACAAGTAAAATATTTTAATTAATTGTATATTGACAATTCCAATCAAGTAGTAAATAACAATATAATATAATTAAAATAAATAATAGAAAAGTTCAAACACTTTAAAATTCACAGTTCAATAAAAAAATTCATACATAGTTTAAATAACTTAAAAATACAATACAATATAATTATGTTCATATAATTTTATTAGCTAAAAAATAACAAATCTAGAACAAACAATTTGCTGGTATGCCATTTTCCTCATTATTCCTAAGATATTAATTAAAATCATTACCATCTAGAGGATTATTAGTGTTACTACTAGTACCAATACCGATATTCTAAACATTAGTGCTACTACTAGTATCAATACCAACACCAATATTGTCAATAGTATTTAACTCTAAACTTCTTGAATTATCTAGATTGATATTATTTTGAATCTCAAAAACATCTTTAATATAATGACTCTTTGTTTTAACATCATTAAAAATGACTTCATCATCACTTTCATTTTTTTTTACCTTTTTTTCATGTTGCACTTTAATGACACCAAGCAAATTAAAGTTTGATGAACCATTATGTTTTTCTTTATTGGTTATCTAATCATCATTAGATGAGAGATCATTTAAAACTTCACTAAAATCATCAACTTACCTTTTGAATTGGTTATCATTCAATTTTATATTGCACATTACAAATACCAAGCCATTCATTTTTTTATGGTATAAATGATTTTTGTATTTTGTACGAAGGGTAAGCAATTTAAATTAATCAAATATAAGATTTTTATCAAATATAAAAATATTAAAAGTAAAAAAAAAACCTTATCATCTCAAATCCATTTCAATAATGCTCACATCCAGATGAACTACAAGTCAAATTTAGAAATCAAATTACAAATATTTATAGTTTTGGAGGTTCATCCCCATAAAAATCTCACCATTTAACTGGATTTTTTTTTTATCCTTTGTTGTCTTGGTAACCTCAATTCTAAATAACCTTTTTACATCCTTTAATGAATCAAGTTAGAAGTCAATTTTACATATTTCACTTGTATTAGATACCATCTTTTCTAAGTATTAATATAATCTAATTTTAATGTTGGCATTAACTTTAAAATTAGGGTTATAAATATAATAAAGATTCAAATAATATGCTACTATGTATAAAGGTCAATGAAGTTGAAGTTTTTGTCTTGCATTAATAATATTTCACATAAGTATATAACTACAAAATTAAAAAAAATGTTAACATTAACATTAAATTAAATAATATAAAAGTGAAATAAACATTCTAAATCAACTGATAATAGTAAATAAATAATTAGTAAGATAGATAATCAATACTTTTTTCCCAAAACCAAAATTCTCTTGTATTTTCTCTTTTTCTTGATCCATTGCTTTATATACAAAATCAATAGCTGGTTTTTTTTTTTTTATCTAAATCAACTAATCAAAGAACTTTAATTAAAGGATATGTTGCCTTAATATATTTAGTAATATTATGCCAAAACTTGTTATCCAAAACACATGTTTGAATTTGTTTCCCTTATTTTGTTTTTGAAAACCTATACGACCTCCATTGGATTGAAGAAAACATTGTTATTAGCTGTATTTTACAATCACTTAAGTGTGTAGCAGTGAATTGAATGACAATAGACCCAATTAATTCCTTTTCTTTTATAAAATGCTTTATTATGGAAATAAGAATAATTCTTCAATATATGCATGAGCTAATTCTTCTCTCTTTAAAAATAGTTATTTGATGGACCTTTAGTTTCTTCTCAAAATCTTTCAATATTAAGTCAATACAATGGATGCCACATGGTTTCCAAAACAATCATTTTTCTCTTTACCATCAACAATTCCCTTCCTACCTTATCATTTACAATATTATCAATGATTACTTGCACTATATTTTCCATTCTAATCCTCTCCACGATAGCATCCAACATTTGAAAAACCTTGTTAATAGTCTTAGATATATTAGAGGTATATATCAATGATACAAAAATTATCCCTTTAGAACTATTAACCAAAAAAGTTGTAAGTAGAACGTCTTTTTTTATCAGTCCTTTAGATTTTTGTTTTTACTATAGGTCTTAAAAAAATATTGTAAGATAGCCATGACAAAAATCATTGTCATCCTTAAGGGCATTTTAGCTAAGGAAGACACTAACTAATTTAATAAGATGTTAAACGTGATGGTGGTTCGAAAATAGTTAATCTAATATCATAAACTAGTGATTTTCACATCATATAATGAGATACTAGCCCATTGGTACGCGTTATGTCACAGGTTGGAAACATTTTCAAACAAAAACAAATATAGGTATTGCTAATGTATTTCCTAAAAAAATAGATTTTGACCATGAATTTAAAATAATTCTTATATTGAACTATATTTTTATCTAATATTGAGACATAAACATATTAGATTAACCTAGGACAATCCAGGTTGACTTAAAAAATTTATGGGGATAATCTTGAAAAAAATAAATATGAAAAGCTATCCCCAACTAACTTAATGTTTAGGGAAAAAAAATGGTAAGAAAACAAAACTCAATTAGAAAAAAAAACCATATAAACTTAAGTCAACCAACCAATCTTGTAACGTAAGTCGTGCTTGCCATTAGATTCAATAAATGTTTTATCTCATAGATTATTTTTTATTTATTATATTTATATATATGACAAAAAAGTGCATGAAAATTATGTTTTATGAAATATTTTTTTTTAAAAATAAAAACATATGATAGATACGTGGAACTAAGATAGAAAAGTAAATTATTAATAACAAAGGGAGAATTTTATTTTTTTGTTTTAAGTTAAATAAAAAAATAGATTGTCAATAATAAAAGGTGAATTTGCATTTTTTTTAAATCAAGGGACAAAATGCATTAAAAAAAAACCCTAATGTTGTGGCTTATCTCATCGAATTTGCAATTCAGGTCATGGACTAGACCAAGTTAATTTTTTTTTTTCAAAAATCTATAGTGTGTGTGTGTGTAAACACATATAAAAAAGTTAGGTCATGGACTAGACCAAGTTAATTTTATTTTTCAAAAATCTATAGTGTGTGTGTGTAAACACATATAAAAAAGGGTTGAAAATAGCCTTGAAGCTTAAGCCTATGACTTATTGCTTTTAGTCTAGCCCAATTATTTCCTTTCAATTTAATCATTTGTCCTTATTTCTTAAAAAGAAAGATGACACATCACCCATTATGACAGACGACGTGTTGCCTACAAGCCAAGATTCGACCACCACTATGGTGGGGGGAAAAACCACCACTATGGTGGTGGGAAAATGAGGCTCATTATTGTTGAAATCGTGAATTCACTTATACAATCATATGATTATATGAGTGAAATTACGGTTGGAAAATTAGGCCTATTGTTATGAAAATCACTAGTTTACTCGTAAAATCATATGATTTTATTAATCAACATGTATCTAACGTCTAAAATTAGACAAAAAACTCGAAAACTAGTAAAATTATACTTGACTCGATAAAGTCAGCCAAACTCATTAAAATTGGTAGATGTAGACCAATAGCATGAGTTTGAATAAAATGTAAAATTATTTGACTCCTCTTTGCCCATTTTTAACCCTAGCACCGGTCGATACTTCCACACGTACACTTAAAATACTTATTTTTTCTTTACTTTATTTTCCTCTAATTATCTTTTTATGTGCTCTTTATTTTGACATGAATTAGGTAAGTTTTCTTAATGTTCTTGTTATAACATTGTCTCATTCTCCTTTTCTGTTTGCAACGACTACAAGTATGGCCCTTTGATTATCATTTGAATAATACTAATAATGTCATATTAGATCAAATGAAATTTTCTTTTTGTATTAACAATTAATTAGGTTTGGTTTTTTGTTCCTATCACTTTCTCCTCAATTTCATACTTGTCACCTATTTGTTTATTTTACTGGATGAAAATGGTACACTTATATTATTTTGCATAATGTAAAATATATCATTTTGTTTGGTGAAATCAATACAATAGACTATAAAACTTTTTTTTTTAATAAACAAACTTATGGAAATACAATCCGGAAACAACTCCCATAGAGAGCCATGATTATGAACAATGAAAAGCAAAAATTATTTTGGATTTTGTCACAACTCTATGAAATAGTCATTTGATTAAAACTCATCTTTGAGTTTTATATGTTTTAGTCGGTCTTAGTTTTGCTAAGATTTCTTTGAATTGTAGAATACATAGTATTAAAAAAACTACTAGTGGTAATAGACTTGACATGAGATGATAACATAACATAGATATTGATAAGAATTCAAGTTTAGTACAAGTATTGTCAAAAAAGTTTTAGTAAAGACATTTATCATTTGAAACATCATTTGACTTGCATTTGAAAAGATGTTAAGAAACACCAACAAGTACTAAAAGATGATTTTAAATGTTTGGGTGAAAAATCAAGAAGTAACTAAGAAGAAAAGAAAGGCTTTCTAATATATTGGAAAAGATACAAATAAAAATAAAAGGAATGAAATTAAATTAGCGGACAAAGAAAAGAGATCAACAAGTAGGAGAGGAAGTATGCAAAACTACCATTAATTAGTTGCTAAAGAAGGATCTTAGAAAAGAAAAATATCGATAAATTATAAGATTTTTCTACATTAGTGAGATTTCATTTAATCATGTGAAAAACTATGAGTTTGTTAATGTACTTGAATTAGTTACAAAGCATAGGCCAAGTGTTAAACCTCCATCTTATCTTGGTTTTTTTTTTATTATTCATTGAATTCCTTTTTTTTTTCAATTGGAAGTACTAATTCATTTATATCCTTTTTTTCTTACAAACATAAGCAAAAGTTTCTAACCTTTAGGTAATTGAGATGACGTTTCATAGTCTTTGTTTTTTACATGGCTAACAATTCTCTCTATAATTTAGTGAGCATAACAACTTGCATCTTTATATGGATGGACCACATTTTAGAAGTTTTTGAGTTTTGTGTTACTAGGTTTTTCTTCCACTTTCCTATTTGGATTGAACCGATAGTCTATCAACAATACTTTAGTTGCTTTCGTAATTTGAATATGATTTTTTTATGACATCCTTCAACTTTTATGGTGACTTGTCAGTGTTGGGTTTCTCAAAACACATACATGCAATACTAATGGTAAATTTAAAATTTTTCATGAGTTCCATAATCCTGTTAGACAGATTTAAAGTGTTTATGATTATGCAAATATTACTTGAAGACCAAATATTCTTTTTGGCTTTGAATAATTACTTTAAGGTTGTGTTGTTATAAACTATAAGCTATCCAAGTGTTTGGCCTTTAATGATAATTTACATGAATCACCAGTAAGAAATCTCATCAACCCTTTCAGAAGAGAAGAATTGTTGTACCTCGAAGTACTAGCTTTTTTATTTTGTGTTTAAGTGTTTATATACTGTACTCTACTTACATTCTCCTAGAAAATAAGAGGCATAATATTCTATTTATAGGGTAACCTAAAAACTCTATAAATGACAACATATCAATTTTTTTCTTAAATAATATCACATATTATTTTAGGTCATTTTTAAAAATTTATTCAATTAAGTCCTTACTTGATTATTTATAGGTTTAGAATTGTAATATTCTTAATTAATTACATTCTAGTTTTTTATTTCTAAAATTTACTTACAATCAAGTCACACTTAATTAATCATCTCATTTTAATTTTTGACCAATGGTTCTTATATCTATGACCGATTAAGTTCTCTAATAAGTTAGCCAAAATATAAATTATAATCCTAAATAAAATAAAATAAATAATTTAATTTATTTTCAATTCAATAATTGATCAACTTATATTTAAAGTTCAAGTATAATGTCTAGTAATCTGTTACAACTAGTTTTTTATTGTAATTATTATCTTTTCATCAATAATGTTCTAATTTAGACATTATAGCATGAAATATATCTACTTTTGTAAATAATTTTTTCTCAACATTATAGTAATTGATTTTTTAAATAAGATTTTGAAACTCTTTTCAAAACTTATTCCAACTTGGTCAAGGCTTCATAATCAATACTATTTAAAAATAAATGGAATATTTTCTTTAATTAACCTAGGGTGATGAATCTTCTCGTGATTACTTAAATACATTTATATAGTTTATACTATACTTGATATTTGCTTGTTTATTACTTGACACAACCAAAAGATTAATGTTTTCTTTCAAGTGTAAGAGTGTCAAAGTAATAAATAATCAGGCAAAACCAAGATCGAACCACAAGAAGGTTAACTATATAATAATAATAATAATAATAATAATAATAATAATAATAGGATGATGAAGAAGAAGAAGAAGAAGAAGAATAAAAAGAAGAAGTTAAAAAGGACTTTGAGATATAAGATTAATGTAAAAATTAAATAATGATAAAAACAAATGTCAAGGTTAGAGAATCCACTAATGAAATTCCAAACAAGTATAGTATAAACTGTTTTTATTATTCAATTGAAAACCACACACAAAGGAGGGAATCGAATTATAAATTATTAACATGGTTACATTAGTTATCTTATTCAAATAATGCTAATACTTATAAGTGTTGTTAGATATTTATGATTATAACTTATATTAACAATAAATCAAGTTTAAATGCATGCCAAATACTTTCTTTTATAGGCTAAAATTTGAAACTATTGATTTGTTGACTAATTGTTGAGTAGGTGGCCACATCTTGACTTGGTGACAATCCTTATCTTCTTGTCTAAACAAAACATCATTGCTAACATCAAAATTTGAACATATTATATACATGAAAGTTCTAGGAAATTATTTCAACTTTCCAACTAAAAAAAATTGAGGTCATTTGGACTTATAGAACTTGAGTTATGGGTTGGATAGTGAACAATGTTTGGGCTACATGACAAATTTCAACTTCTCCATTGTTATAATTTGAACTTGAAAATGACCTTTTTAAATCTTGGACTTCTATAAAAGTTTTAGGCCGATGTCTTAGCTTTCCATCCATATAGAGCAAATTCAAATCCAAGTTCTACAGCTCTAGATATGTTCCACTTTGGACTACACCAACATTTCTTTTCTGAGCTTAGCCCTCTCTTTTTCTTCTTAATTTTAGTAGTTAAACTCATCAATCAATTATTTTGTTTATATGATAGGCCTGTATTTAAGATGAAAATTTACCATAAATTAAAGGTATTTTATAATATTAGATATGATATGATAAAACATGCTCTAGCTAAGGAGTTATTGATACTTCAAGTGCAAAATGATGATATAAAATCTTGATAAAAATGCACTTTTAAGTAATAATCATTACCCTTGATTAAGATAACATGTGGTAATAATTAAAGCATAACTTTCACTATATAAGATAACTTAGTGACCTCAAGTCTAATAATCACTTGCACAACTATCATGTGAGCCTTTTCATAAACATATATGATCGTTCCATATGAAATTTTGTTATAAGTTAATTCAGCGTATATGTCATCTGACAAACACTTGCATATTAGTTTCAGGCATCTCTCATACCTCAATTTATAAAAGAAGTTGTTTCTTTCATAAAGGAAAGAACATAATATGTAGCGGTCTTAATACTTTTAATTAATATCCAATCTTAATAGAATACTAGAAATATTTAGAAACAATGATTTGACGATTAATAATTCTTTAATTATAACAACTTTAAAATTTCCTATTCAAAGCATTATTGTTCAATGGACTTTATCTTTACTTTAGATTCATTAATCAAACATTAAATTCATTTATCAAATATAAATAAATATTAAAGATAAAGAGAGGCTTTATTAATAATAAAAAATTTGACATAAATAAAATCAATGCTACATATAACCAATCGATTGACTCTAATGGATATTCATTAACAGTCTAAACATCAAATTAGATCTTTCTATAAGTCCACATGAAAGACAATGCCTATTAGTGCCTTTGTTGTTACTAGCATCAACAAGTCTTTTACTTTCAATAGTTTAAAAAAAAAACCTTGATGTATTTGATCAAGCAATTTCCTTTAACGTTTATCAAATGAGGAATATATTAGTGAGTATTGTGTTTTTTCTTGAGATAACAATATTGATGGGGTCCTAAAAAATCTAAATAATTTAGGAGCAAAGCTTATATGTTGGATAACCAGTTAATCTCTTGATTCTAATAATCTGATTTACTTTTCCTAGTCAAGGTGGGGAGGTAGCCAATATTTGGTTGGCCAAAGTGGCTAGTACCTATCAAAGATCATTTTTGGTAGATTTTGGAACCCGTTTGTGCTTAAGTATCTGTTTTGAGATAAAGAACAATGATATTTTAGAGTAATAGACTCTGAAAATATATATGTTAAAAATAATGACAATGAAGGGATTATAAACTTACCTTTTTTGAAGAATTTATAGTCATTATGATATATGAATCTTGGTTTTTGGTAGAGAGAAGGGACTAAAATGTCATATTTTTCTAATAGCTTTAGCTTTAAAGAGGAATAAATATTCATTTCACATAATTAATGAGGGATAATATATAGGTCATTTTGAAGACTTTTATACTCTTTTAGGGGTGTAGAGATATGGATATTTTTTACCCTAATATTTTATGTTAAGGATTATGATAAAAAAAACAAGTGGAATCTTGTTGTCTAATGTAAGATCTAGAAAGTTCATCAATTCTACATCTATTTGGGCTCGATGAGATGCTGAGCCTAGGAATGTCAAGTCTAATAACTTGTTAGACCTAAATATATTTGGGTTCACTAGAAGATTTTACAGTTTTACTGACAAAAATATTCCGTTGGTATGTGATTACTAGTTCATCGATGATTTATTTATTGAAGTCTTCACCGACGGATTAAGTTCGTCAGTTTTCCTTTCGTTGGTAATTCTAAATTCTATCGCTATATCAGTTGAAAACATAAAAAACTATTTGCCGATGGTTTTACAGACAAAATTTATACACCAAAAAAAAATTTTTTGGTTGAAATATACCAACGGAATAAATTCCATTGGTGATATCGTGATTTACCGATGGCTATGCACCATCGGTAAATTTTTTGATGAGTATTTGAAATACCAACCGAATATATCCGTCTGTAAATGCGTTGGTGAATGCCGACATATTCATTCCATCGGTAAAACCTTTTGTAATAGTTTTTGTAATTGTTTGTAAATTATTTAGAATACATAATATAAAATTATATAAATTAATAGTAATAAAAACCAATTATGCAAATAAAATTTATATTAAACATCAAATACAAAAAATTAAAGTTGAATAATATTCATTACAAACTGAATGTGTTCAAAAAAATATTAAATGAAATTTTAAAGAAAAATAATGTTTATTACAAATTAATATAAAGTTGGAGTTGGAGGAGTAAGAGGTCCTAAAGGAGGAGACTGGTGGTTATATAGTAAAAAAAGATTAGGAGCACATGTTCCAATTTGTGTTGCCATGTTAATGATCTTTTCATAGAGTTGTTCATAAGCTACTTTTTTTGTTATTCAAACTTTGCTCTTTGTTGTGTTTGAGATGCGTTGAGTTATTCAGATCTTGCTCTTTATTGTGCATGAGATGCTTTAAGTTGTAAGTACTATGCTGATATGTGATCGTATTTTTTGGCAAGCTAAGCCATGTGTTGTTACAAGGCCACAAACTCTATAGATTGGGAGCTCCTAACGGTTGAAACACTATAAGCCGACCGCAAGTTATCGACCGTAGTGTTAGAGAGCCCGTAAACCAAATTTTTATCAGGTCCAACCTCCATCTACAAATCCAGATTGAATTCTGAATGGGTCAAAATATTGTCCCTGTATCTCTCCCTCAATCGATTATTATAGGTCTTCTAAAAAAAAAAAGTAATCATCATATTAAATTTAATAAACATAATAACTTACAAAATAAAATGGTTGAATAAACATACCACGAAATGTTGAGCACGGTTATCACTGAACTGTTGCCCCCTCTTTTGGCGATCTTCACTCCGTACTTGCGTCTCCACAAACAACTTTATCGAGCTTGGCTCACGTCCAAGATATGTAGCCTATAATGAAAATTTTTTTTTTAACAACAACTTAATTTAATGATATATTTCATTTAAATTAATCTTAACAACAACATTGTTCCAACCTTGGAAACCCCTATCTCTTGAGGTTTTTTTGTCCTTTTTTGTGCTTCATACCAAAAAACACATAACCAACAATTTACATTTTGAAACATAAATTTTTTTCTAAAAAAAATCTTGTATTGTTTTAGATGTTACCTAGTTGCCGTGTGATTTTCCCACACGCTTTTTGCAACAATGTTATGCTCATTGTCCCAGCAGAATTTGTCTCGTGTATAAATAAATAATTTTAAATAAAAATAATAATTTATTTACAATTATATTAATAATTTATTAGAAATAAGCTGAAAATTATAAATTAACACCAACCTCAAATATGTCAAACCATGCATTGATTTAAGGCATCCATTCATGATGCTTGGATATCTGATTTCATTGAAATAATAGAATCTTCATCGACGATTTAAACGTCGATGATATTACTCGGGCAATTTCAATGTTTGTCAACTTGAAAATAAATGAAATAAATTCAACAGTGATTACTTCATAAATTATGTTGTATTTTTTTAAAAAAAATAAAATCTTAACAAACTTACATTAAAAGGTCGTCCTTCCACTGTGCCTCTTACTTGCGGGTAAATTAATTTCGTTATGAAGGCACGCTGCCTCTACACTGTGAATTAGCGTTAAAAGAGGCAGCAACGATTGACGGCACAGGTGGTGTAGGTGACTCTTCTTGAGAGGCTTCTAAGAAAATATCATCCTTGCTACTAGACGAATTAGCTGCGACCATTTGTAAGCGACCAGGTCTGGTTTTCATTCTACACATCTATACAATTTTATATAAATAATTATATAATTAAATTCAAATGTTTTAAAAAATTCAATAGCACCTCCCCTATATTAGATACAACTTAAATCCATAAACATGCACATATTAATAATAGCCACAACCAATTGACCTAATCTATACTAATTATTCCAACATATTCAATTACTAATCCTAAGGTAAATTCAACATTAAGAATTACAATTCAACAAATTATTCAATAATTATGCCAATACAATAATTAAATATATTCAATAAATAAAAAAACTCTAGACTAACAATTAAAATTAATGGAAAAAATTAAACATAAATCATGCAATAATAGAGTAAAATTAACAATTATTCCAAAATATTCAATTACTAGTACTAAGGTAAATTCAACATTAACAATTACAATTCAAAAAATTATTCAGTAATTATGCCAATACAACAAAACAATAAATTCAAAAAAAAAAACTCTAGACTAACAATCAAAACAAATGGAAAAAATTAAACACAAATCATGCAATAATAGAGTAAAATTAAAAATTATTCCAACATAT
Organism: Populus euphratica; assembly: GCF_000495115.2. Taxonomy (NCBI): domain Eukaryota; kingdom Viridiplantae; phylum Streptophyta; class Magnoliopsida; order Malpighiales; family Salicaceae; genus Populus; species Populus euphratica. The sequence continues at coordinate 120,873 of NW_011499930.1, read as the reverse complement.
TCAATTACTAATTCTAAGGTAAATTCAACATTAACAATAAATATTCAACAAATTAACTAATAATAATTATGCCAATATAAAAATAAAAAATATTCAATAAATTAAAAAAAACTATAAACTTTAGGAATGAAATATGCTTACTTTAATAATATGTTGAATTCAAGACTTTATCTACATTACAAAAAATACACCAAAACAAAAAACATAACAAAAAAAAAATAGCAAAACAAAACCTTTAAAGTAAAATGAAATAGAAGTAACACATACCTTTTAAACTGATGAAGATTCACAAGAAAACTTGCTAGAGATTATAGATGAAAGCTTTGAAGAATGGAGAGGAAAAAAAATTGAAATTTAAGGTGAAAAATGAAAGAAAAGAAAAAATAAATTAAAGGGGCGGTCGCTGGAACTTATATGGCAGTTTTATTGACAAATTCACTAATGGATATAAAATTAATTATTATTTTAATTTATTCCATTGGTTGAGTGTCAAAAATTCATTAGTAACTTTTGAATTTCACATCAAAATTTTTAATGACCCTCCAAATTTTTTGTGGTCTATCGGTATTTCCATTAGCAAGATGACGTGGTCAGAGATGCATTTAATACACCCCCCTTTGAAATTCACACAGTCTGTTGGTAATATTGTCGGTAATATTGACCCATCAACAAATTATCGACATATATAAATCCATTGGTATGCATGTCAGTGATGGTGGCATTTCAAGTAATTCTTTTTGAATTGTTTATAAAATGCCGACAAACATATTCTGTTAACGTCGGTGAGTATGGCATTTCAAGTAATTTTTTTCAAAGTTTCTATGAAATGCCAATGGACTTATTCTGTTGGTATTGATGTCGGTGAGGGTGGCATTGTACAAGAAAGGTTGTATTTGTATTGCCTATTTACCTTTCTGTAAAAACTTAAATGATAAACTGTCCATCACATAAAACAATAACAACAATGCTTAAACAATAAATATTTCATGTTACAAAATATATCATCCATAATCTAAATTACATGAAAATAAGTGTTTTACACAAGGCTTCATTTTGGTAGATAGTTAATCAGAATTTTTTTCTTTCATCATAAATTGAATACTCATCATCTTCATTACAATCTTCAATATGGATACCATCTTCTTTAGTGATATTTGCATGTCCACTAGAGCTCAAAACAACATTCAACTTCTTTGTATCAACATCAACAAGACTATTATAGAAAATATAAAAATTTGAATTTTTTTTCCCATTCAATCGAAGGAGCAACTCAATATGGTTTAACCAACTCACTAACTTGAAAGACTTCATCTCGCACACTTGTGTTTTCATTCTCATCCTAAACAACCTTGACATGACCTCAGGGCCTTGTTTTTAAAATGGACAATCAATCTACTCTTGATCGATCCTTTCTAAATGAAGGGGTGTATATGTAATAAACTTATTGACATTGATTTGTGAAAACATAGACATTGTTTATGTTGTGAAGTCTACCTTTTGAGTTGATTTCGACCAGACCATAGTACGGATCAACTCCGATTCCTCTGTCAGTCGTGTCATACTAATAACATTTGAATAAAAACAATTTATTCTACTCATTATGATATTATAGTTTGACGACCTCTTCTAATCTACCATAATAGTCAACTTCTAACTCACTACTAGTGGATCCCTTAACACAAACACCGCTGTTGTATGTCTTTTTTCCTTACGCATATTCTTCAGTATGAAAAACATATCTATTGACAAAATACTCGTTGTAGTACTTAAATGTTCTTTCAGGCCCTAGGCTTAGTGAAGACAATGACTTAGGCGCATTCCTTCCCATATGATAAACCTTGTATATAATGTACATCAATAAATAGTAAATGAATGAGAATCTCGTAATAACAACATACGTATAGTAATTTTACAAGTTAGAATGAGTTTGTGATAGTGCTTACATGTGTTTTAAACCACGTGGCAAATTATTTATCTAGTAATTGAAAGATATGAGATTCGGTCAGCTGTGTGTTATTGGAGAGCAAATATTGTTCATGTTGCCTACAAGTGATAATGAGTGTATGATTTAGAATATATAATTAACAATATATTGCTAATAAAGTTTAATTAGTATTACACATATATAAACTTACTAAATAAAAGGTCTTAACTCATCACAGTTAAATAAAACATAGTTGTGTGCTTGTTTGAACTCTAGTTCCGAAAAAAGTCTTCCTCTTACAGTATTTTTAGGTATGGGTCGTCCAGCATTGGAGAATATTGACAAGTTCCCATTAGAAGGTACTTCACTGCCATCATCATACCATGGAACGCGATTGATTCTCATTCTCAGATGAGGTTTGAAATAGTACGAGATAAATGTTGAGATCTCCTCAATAATATAGGCTTCATATATTGAAGCCTCAACATGCATATTGTTTTTAACCTTTTTCTTGAGATTAAACAAGTAATTGGAGAATATTGACAAGTTCCCATTAGAAGGTACTTCACTGCCATCATCATACCATGGAACGCGATTGATTCTCATTATCAGATGAGGTTTGAAATAGTACGAGATAAATGTTGAGATCTCCTCAATAATATAGGCTTCATATATTGAAGCCTCAACATGCATATTGTTTTTAACCTTTTTCTTGAGATTAAACAAGTACCTGCATTGAATTAATCAAGTCTTTTCAATTAAGAAAAACATAGAAAATACTTTTATATATGAATTACATTGCAACTGTAATATCTAACTGTTTGAATGGATACATCCATCTATATTGGACCGGTCTTCCAGCTTTTGCCTCAAACGGTGGATGTATAGGAAGATGTTCCATTGAGTCAAAAAATAATGGAGGGAATATCATCTCAAGTTTACATAGTATCTCAATGATATTTATTTGAAGCCTTTCAATGTGCTCAACATTCAACTTGCTAGAGCATATATCTCTAAAGAGATAACTGATCTCCATGAGTGCATCCTATATTCTCTTTGGCAACAAATCATGAAAAGCTAATGGGATGAGTGTTTGTATAACACGTGGCAGTCATGACTTTTCATTCCATACAATCTGCAGTCCTCTATATTAACCAGCCTTGATATGTTTGATGCATGTCCCTCTAGAAAATGCAGACTCTTAAGCCATTTGTAGACTAGTAGTTGTGCATTTTTCTCTAACACGAAGCTTGCTCTTAGTTTTGTGACCTGTGACTCATCATAAATCAACTCCATGGTTACAGTATAAAGCTATATCCAATCTAGCCTTGATGTTGTCCTTTGTCTTCCCCTACACATCCATGACGGTGTTAAAAATATTCGCAAACATGTTCTTTTCGATGTGTATGACATCAAGATTATGGTGGAGCAGATTGGTCTTCCAATAAGAAAGCTTTCAAAAGATAATTCGCTTTACCCAATTATGGATCAAACCAAGTTTTGTGACCTGTGACTCATCATAAATCAACTCCATGGTTACAGTATAAAGCTATATCCAATCTAGCCTTGATGTTGTCCTTTGTCTTCCCCTACACATCCATGACGGTGTTAAAAATATTCGCAAACATGTTCTTTTCGATGTGTATGACATCAAGATTATGGTGGAGCAGATTGGTTTTCCAATAAGAAAGCTTTCAAAAGATAATTCGCTTTACCCAATTATGGATCAAACCAAAACCAGGAAACTTTTGCTTACCTGATTGAAGGCTAAACATAATGTCACTGTATTCTGATATAACATTATGCAATTCTTCACTAGAAAGATATAGGGATACAACATCTTTTTTAACTTTTTCAACAAAGAAATCTTTTATGTTCTTTTTGTATTGTGATTAAGTGGCAAGAAGCGACAATTACAGTAAAAAAAAAAAGCTTTACTCAGTTTTCTAGCATGAATGCCTTGTTGTTTTTCATGTAGTATGAACATGTGAGTTTCCCATGCATGCTCCAACTAGAAAGTATTCTATAAGTTAAAAAATTATTGATAGTCCACATCAAAAGAGCCCATATAAGAAAATTTTATTTCCTCGAGATATCATAAGTTAGAGCTTCGGAGGACCACAACTGTGCCAACTCATCAATTAACGGTCAAAGACAAACATCTATATTCCGCCCTAGGCTGCTTGGACCAGGTATGACAGTAAATAAAAACATGAATTTTGGCCTCATACATATTCTAGGTGGCAAGTTATAAACTGTGAGTATGACTAGCCAATAAGAATAAGAAGCAGCAAATGACCTAAATAGGTTGAATCCATTTATACACAACCTAAGACGCACATTCCTTGATTCAATTGAAAAGTGAGGATGAACACTATTAAAGCGTTTCCATGCTTTGCTGTCAGAAGAATGCACCATCACTCCATCAACCGCATCATGTGTTTGGTGTGATGTTATGTGCTCAGCAGTCTTTAGTGACATGAATAATCTCTATAGTCCAGGTATGATCAAAAAGTATCTATGTTTTTTTATTAGTACTTAAAAGTGTATTTTTATCAT
>NW_011499930.1:113187-115944 GCF_000495115.2 Populus euphratica | reverse complement strand
ATTATTATAGTTATTGTTGTTATTGCTATTATTATTGTTTATAATTTGTACAATTAACCTCCATGTGGTTCGACCCCGGTCTTGCCGGGTTATTTATTACTTCGACACTCCTACACTTAGGAGAAGATATCAACCTTTTAGTCGTGTCATTTTTTATATGCTACTAGAGTCTTTTCCCTGTTAGTTCTAGGTTTGTAACGAGAATGCTCGCTTATCATGCACTCAGTCATCTCAGCATTTTCAAGATAGTATAACATGTAGAAGTTAGGGAACATATCAATTTCCTATTATCCTAAACCAAGGGGTTTCATCATGGACTTTACAGCATAGAAGTTCTCTTTCAGCCTGTTCCCTTCGGGTAAAATGTTTCTCGCCCATTCAATAATTTTATCATACCCGACCTCACTCAACCCATGATCTAACTTAATGATGAACACCTGTGCTACGGTCAACAATTTACTGTGGTTTGTGCAGTCATCCTATAATGGTTTGTAAGAATCTTTCAATAAATAAAAAAAAAAACTAGCTGCATCTAGATTTAGTTCTTCTTCTGCTATTGGACATTGAATGACATTACCTTGATTCATTCACATTGCATCCATAACCATATTTCTGTAAGGATTAGTGTTGTCATTTGTCGTTTCATACACGTTACTAGCACTAGAAGTTAACCTAACCATTGTTTAATTCCATTCTCCTTTTACTAACAAATACTTCTCCATGTGTATACCAACACTGGTAATTCTTTATAAATCCTTTGTGTAGAAGATGCATCATTACAACATCTGGATGCAGATATTTTTTATTTTGACATTTCCTGCATGGACACCTAATACCACCTCTAGTAAAATTTCTAGGAATAAATGTTGCGAAATTAATAAAACCCTAAACCCCGTTATAATAATCAATCCTCCGCAATCCTTGGGGTGAATCTCGATACATCCATGAATGATCATCCATGACTTATATCGAACCTTTATAAAATTATGATGACATCATGTATTAATTAATTAAGTTAGGTAAATAAACTTGGAAAAATATTACTTTACCTCGAGATTATCCAACAAACCAATCACAACTCCTCATAAATATTAAATATTCATTATTATTTATCAAAATCTATACAAATTAATATATATAAATTTACAAAAATTACCACTCCGCAATACCATTGATAAAACTTAAAATGGACCCATTAAGCAAGCTATTAATTATTTCAAAATAGCACATGTAATTCGGTAATTCCATAAAGTTTTAACAATTTACAAACAAATACAATCTTACAAAATCTAAAACAAGCCATAACAGGTATAAAATTATACATTCATATACTACAAGTTTGTTTGAGAAATAACAATAAAACATGTACATCTATTAACAAAATACTAAAAAGCAATAAAAATGACATTTAAATGTTAAAATTTAAAAAGATAAAATTACTTATATAAATTGATAAAATTCATCAGTAAATCAAAACACGGATGTTTTTACCATAAAATTTCAAGAAATATAACTTGTTGTGTTGAGAAGAGGGAGATTTTTATTTGGGGGGGAGGGGGGCTGGTTGTTTGTAGATAGGGAGAGTTAGGATTATGAAGAAGAAGGAGAAATAAGGGAGGAGAGGGTTGGCAAAGAGGGCATATATTAACTTTTCTAACGGTTTCACCGATGGATTTTCATCGGTGCTTCTGTTAGCTATTTGACAAAAAAATTGACACGTCACCATACGGATCTGCCATTTCGAATCTCTCGCTGATTTCGTTGGCATTTTAAACGGTGAACCGATCACATCACTGTATGGGCTGTCATTTTGAATCCGTCGGTGATTTCTTAGGAAAAAATAACCTCGCTAAAACCTCCATATCAACAGCCTATATTTTTTTTTTAATTTGAAACGTTTTCCATCCTAATTCAATTGGTAACTACTGATGGACACTGTCTATCGATAGTTGCCAGCTGAATTATAGAAGAAAAAGTTTATGTTCGTAATTTTGACCTCAAATTACCAAAAAAAATAGTTCATCGATAAATTCGTTGTTATTGAGAGAATTTCTGGTAATACTTCATGCTGGTCTTTTTTTAAAATGGATTTTAGTGAACATATATATATAAACACTAATCCATCAAATACTATTGAATTTAGAGATAAGCTTGGTACAAAAATCCTCAAAACTGATTACAAAGCCAGTTCAAGGATGTTGTACCATGTGTAAATGAACTCCCTAGCTAAATGTCGCGGGAAGGACTGGACATTTTGTGGCTTATGAAGAAACGACTCTAGACTAGTTTCTACGTTATGAATGTGTTTCGTGAGATCCGTGAAACACTTGGTACAACAAATACTTGACACTTTCATAGCCCATATTGTATGGTATAACCAACACTTGATCTATGAAAGGAACTTGATTTGTTGTTAACATAAGTTATAATCATGAATGCTTGACAAAATTTATAAGTATTAGCATTAATTGAATAAGATGACTAATATAATCATGTTAACAATCTATAATCTGATTGGAACCTTCTTTATATGTGGTTTTCAATTGAATAAGAAGAGTTTATACCATACTTGTTTGACATACCATTAGTGGATCTTCTAACCTTGACATTGTTTGTTATCGTTATTTAATCCATTAATTTTCTATCTCAAAGTTCTCATCAACCTTTCTTCTTGTTCTTCTTGTTCTTCTTTATTATTGTTGTTATTATTACTACTACTAGTAGTAGTAATAGTAGTAGTAGTAGTAGTAGTAGTAG